>NC_056739.1:480323637-480551137 GCF_019279795.1 Protopterus annectens
TTCTAGCCCCATAACTGCCTTTCAGGAACCAGGATATATCAGGTCTACATAGCCTTCAAACTCTTCACCTCACATACACCTGTGGTATGGTCATTGTTCATGTGGTATTGAATGACTGAGACGTATATGAACAGAGGCATGATAGATATAATGAAAAAAAAACTCCATTGTAAGTGGAATGCTTTTCTTTCTGTTTCACGGTACATATATGAGTATTGAATAAGCCGGGTATAATCCTTGTACCATACATACTAAAGTAGCATACACGTATTCAGTGGTATCTGTCTTTGCAAAAGAAGAGATCAGCTAGTTTACGCAATAAAAATGAATGCACAGTGGAAGACATACAATTTTCCAATTGAAGATGTGAGAGTATTGTATGCATTTTATTATGCTGAAAAAAGACACAATAGGTCATATAAAATGTGTACAGAATCTGATGCAGTGCTAATGACCACAGAGTAGTGTTGTGCAGCTAGTAATATGCTGTTTTTTGTCATTTTATTTTATTTTATTTATTTGTTTGTTTATTGCAATTTTGTTTAAAGTATTCAGAGAGAAATGAGTGGTACATTATTCTAAGTTTATTGGTTTCTTTTATTACATTTGAATATTGCAGCAGTTTTGTACAAAATTAATGTTAAGACAGTATTTGACTATTGTATAAAATTCCCTGTACATAACAGATAGTGGAATTAGTAGTAGTGGTTTGATTACTAAACATGATAGTCTATTGTTGGCTATAATGAAAACACACACTGTGGCTGGGATTCATAAACAGTGTATATAATTCCATAGGTATGAAACATGGCAAAACTGAATACAATCTGTACATTTTTCACAAAACTCCTGGTACACCACTCATATGTACATATACAGCTGTGTACCTTAATGAGGCCAGCAACAGAGCAGGTATGCAAATTAGGGGAATCTCCTTCTATACCTCTCAGCTGTACAGATTTTGGCAGAATATCAAGATTTTTTCCTCATATTTTTGGTCTGTTGTTCATAAAATTATGATCTTCTGGCAAATTAGTGACAAATCATTAAGAGTGAAGTTAGAAAATAATGACAAACATTTGAGTTTCAGATCTCATACCCTTCAGAAAATTCATGCTAATACAAAACCTGTTATTTTAGCCATGTTCTAAGTTTGTAAGAGCAATATTTAAAAATTGTCACTATTTTTGGGCCTTTGTCTCACTTTTATTTATGGTTTTGTCTAGATTTCTTGCTCTACGAGGTTGAGAGGCATGTCTCCATCATCATTATACAATGACCCCCCCCCATTAATATTCAAAAACGCGCACGCTGATTGGTCAGTGTGCATGTTGTAAATCCGAATTAAAGTAATGGAAAAAGGTCCGGTCACCCAGACTTTTTCCATTACTATAACTCTTATAGCAACACTGTCTCGCTATGTTAAACGAGTTTAACATAGCGAGACAGCTTTAAAAAAAGCAACGGAGATTCTCTGTTGCTTTTTTTAAAGCTGTCTCGCTATGTTAAACCCATTTAACATAGTGAAACAGTTTGTAAAAAGCAACGGAGATCTTGCTTTCTCTGTTGCTTTTTTTCAAAACTGTCTCGCTATGTTAAATGGGTTTAACATAGCGAGACAGCTTGTGAAAAGCAACGGAGATCTTGCTTTCTCCGTTGCTTTTGCCCACAGCTCTGATGTACTGCATAGGCGTATGCATGCGCAGTACATCAGAACTGCCACAGAATACCAGACAGCTGCGGAAGGGCAGCAAGGAGGCATTATACAATGCCATTATTTAAGAAACGTAATTATTTTTTTTCTTAAATAATGTCATTGTATAATAGCAATAACTCCCTTCTGGGTGTGGGTAATGCTGGATTTACCCACGGTTGGCTTTGTTTGGCCACTCGGGCTTCGCCCTCATGACCAAACCACACCAACCGTGGGTAAATCCAGCATTACCCACACCCAGGCGTGGGTTATTGCTATAGTAGTTCACAAAGAAACCATTTATATAGTACAGTGAGCATTTGCAGCAGAATTGTATGTTGGAATAAGTGCAGACTACCCGCATCAAACACAGAGCTGACATCATTACTGGGACACCCCACCTGATGGTTTATAACTAACACTATGAGAAACATTAGCAGTCCAGCCTGGAAATAGATATTTTATAATAATATTATAACCAATATATATAACCAATTATTCATCAAAGATACCCACACCTCCAGGTTGGTGGCAAAGCACGAAGCATCAGAGACTATCCATGTGCAACTAACAGTGGGTAAAACTGCCTTCCAGTTTATAGCCTGCTACAGACCACCCTCCCAAAACCAGGAACCCCACTCGGCCTTCCTGAGAACACTGGAAAATATGAAGGTCTCTCCAAACGCCATTATATTGGGCGACTTCAACTACCCAAACATAGACTGGGAGCATTACTCTAGCTCCAACACCCTAGCCCAAAGGTTCCTAGAATTTATAAACTCAAATGCTATGGAACGACTTGTTACCACTCCCACAAGAGGGGAAAACATACTGGACCTGATCATCACCAACATGGGGGCTCTATGCTCCAGACCAGAAGTGTATCCCTCACTGGTAAGATCAGACCATAAACTAATCTCACTGGATATTCACATCCCGACCCCACCCCCTGCCTAGAAAACCACAGTGAAAAACTTCTCTAAAGCAAATTTTACACTCCTCAAAACTGAGGTGGAATCCTTCAAAGCCCCCGGGCCTGTGGAAAATACAGCCCAGACCGCAGAATCCTTTATAAACGCATTCTATGAACACCTTCAGGAATGCATGGATCATGCGATCCCAAATAAAACCAAGACCCAATCCTCCAAAGGCAGACGTCCTGTCTGGTGGACCCCAGCCATAAACAAACTATACAATAGAAGGAGGAAGCTACTAAATGATAAAGCAAAATCCCAAAAAGGAAAGGCATCACTGATCAGTATTAGCAAAAAACTACGGGCACACATAAAATTGTCTAAGGCCAGCTTCGAGAGAAAAATTGCACAGGACACTAAGGATAATCACAAGGCTTTCTTTAGTTATGTTAGGAACCTGGGTGGTAATTTCCAGATATGCTCAGAATTAGTCCAAAATGACAAAAAATACACCGAACCCACAGACATTGCCAACATCCTAGCTGACAGGTTCAGCGCAAACTTCTCCCCCCCCACCAAAAGGGCAAATATCTAGCGCAGGCGGGTGCTGCCCCCGACATCTCAGAGGCTCAGGTAAGAGCCGCCCTCTCCAAAGCAAAAACACAGCATCAATGGGACCAGATGGTGTCCCGGCTGCCCTACATGAACTCAAAGAAGAGCTAAACCCAAACATAAAACTACTGTTCAATCTCAGCCTTACTACAGGATATGTGCCCAAAGAGTGGCGTACAGCAACAGTGGTCCCACTCCATAAAGGTGGTGCCTCAACGGATCCTGGAAACTATCACCCCATAAGCCTGACTAGCTTGGTCTGCAAAGCTATGGAAAGGATCATCATGGACCTCATAAATAAAGATATTGGGGACCTACAAACACTGGATCCTACCCAGTTCGGCTTTGTTAAGGGCAGATCCTGCCTCTTAAACCTGGTTGATTTCTTTGAAACAGTCACCAAGGCCATCGACGAGGGGAAGGTGGTCCACACAGCCTACCTGGACCTCGCAAAAGCCTTCGATACAATACCCCACTCGGGCATTATAGATAAGCTCACCAGCTTAAATATAAACCCCTATGTCACTAGATGGATTGCAAACTGGCTCAAGGACAGAACCCACATGGTTAGAATTGCTGGAGCCATGTCAGACTCAAAACCAGTTACAAGTGGTGTCCCACAAGGCTCAGTCCTGGGACCTCTCTTGTTCGGTATATATTTCTCGGAGGTACAGGCCAACACGGAAGGACTGTGGCTGACCAAGTTCACAGATGACTGCAAACTCGGTGCCATAATCGACTCTCCAGCCGACACAAGCATCCTCCAAAAGGGCCTCATAGAAACAGACAACTGGTGCCAGAGCCATGGCCTCAAGCTAAATGCCAAAAGTGTATAGTCATCCCTTTGGCAAAAACAAAGTGCCCACAAATTACCACATAGGTGGAAATCCATTAAGTACAGAAGAAGTAATTAGGGACCTGGGGACCCAAGTTGATAGCAATCTCTCATTTGACAACCACGTGGCCAAAGTGGTTAGAAAAACATTTTATATAGCCCACCTAATCATGAAGGGATTCACATCTAGATCAGGGGAGGTCATCGTGCCTCTTTACTCATCCCTCATCAGGCCCATAATTGAGTACAATGCCCCTTTGGGATGTACCTTACCAGACACCTGCAGCAACTGGAAAGACCCCAAAAGTACCTCACCAAGAGGATCAAAGGGCTCAAACAAATGCCATATGCTGCCCGGTTAAAGAAACTCCAGCTCTACTCAGTGGCATACCGCCTGTTCAGAGGAGATCTGTGCCTGACGTATAAAGCCATGTCCAACCCGGAATTAATGGACATGCTGCACCTCAGAAAATCCAAATCCCATCGAGCTACGCTCGAGAGACTTGAACCTCAGCACTGAAATAAATAGGACATGCTGGAGGGACAGATTCATAACCCAGAGGCTCCCTTCACTCTGGAATAAAATCCCAGTCCAGGTTAGGCAGAGTCCCTCATTGACTCTCTTCAAGAGGAATCTTGATGAGTGGATGGGAGATCGTAGGTTTACCCCGGGTATCACTTCTGTGTCACTGTTAGATAGAGGCATAGTATACTAACCTCGAAAAAGGGCATAGCAAAATAAATTTAAAATGGGTGGCAAAAGCCAAACACATTCTGGCTAGGCTTATAAATGCCCTAGGGCAGATAGCCTAGTATGAACCTATGAACCTATATCATTAAATACATACATGCAGTACACAGTAACTCACCAAAACATACAACTGCAGTGAATGCCCCACACAGGGATGTGACACAGGTTCCACCAATGGAGACCCAACAGTGATAGAGTTCCTAATTTGCATTATGTGAAAAAAGCTCACACTCTGATGCCATAACACAAAATGGAAACATCTTTATGATTCACTAGACATGACAGCAGAACAGGGAACCCCTTTTGTATGCCACTTTCCAATTCATTCTGCTCAATTAAATTGCAGCTATTTACTGTAACAGCACACACATTATAACTGCTAAGAAGTCTATAAATAACAAGGTTCACTATACAATTTTAATTGTGACTGCATGATAACTGTAAATCCTTACAGTGGTAATTAGGTCCTTTAAGGTGTGTGGCCTACATGACTATCATACTTTCAGTGCACTGCCAGCATTTCGTACAGCAAATTCATATGTAAAACAACAATATCACCTCAGCGGAAGTCTACAAGGATTTGCTGAATAATACTATAAAATATACACAGTCTACATTAAATCTACCAGCAAACCAGTTATAAATGGTCCTTATCCATAACACTTTTGCCACAGCCCAGTGTGTATGTGATCCCTCACCAGAGTACAAAGTGGTCTATAATTGTGGTTCTCTGGAGCCACCTATAAGGAGAACAGTGTAACTCCTATGTATTTGTATAGGAATGTGCATTCTATTTATGAATATGATAGAATGTTAGAAACATAATGCTAGTTTATATGTACATATATAGACATTATAAATAAGAGCCCAGCCGTTGTAATACAGAGAGACATAAAGCCCTGACTATTACTCAGACAAACTAAATTTGGAATAGTGCCTCAGGCATTGGAACAGCAAGATGGGGGTGGGGGTGAGTGAGTGAGTGGCTGACTAATGCCAGCTTGCCGAACTTGTGGATAAGTGAGTCATGGTTTCAGGTTAGATGATTGACACCATGCATGTGGAGGCATGCACATCAATGAAAAAAGACAGGACTAAGCCCAGGGGCTTTCTGACTTCAGTCCATTAATAATAGCCCTCATGAGCATATGAGGAGAATCGCTGGCATCCATGTGAAGGGTATGTGATATTCCATAGTAATATGCATGTTGATGTCAACCATCAGGAGTAGATTAAGGCCCTAAACACAAATACCCTTATTACCAAGATGCTGGTGAGAGAACAAATCTTCTCAGTATTAAGGCAAAAAGTACATGCAAAAAAAAACAATTCTCAGTAAGATACAGATGTTGTAACACCCTTCTGTACAATATATGGTGAAAGTAGTTAAGGCCATGAATACTAAACATTTGTGAAGTTGTTGTGTCAGCCCATTTCATGCAATACATAAAAAAGCAACAGTGGTTTGCACAGCATATAATAATGTGCTATAGATGGAGAAACGCAGAACCACGTCTCTGAATAGAGATGTTTTAGTGGACATTGTATTCTGTCATAATTGTAAAGCAAGTTACAGCTTCAAAATGTATACTGAAAGCAAAATTTATTAATGTAGTTTCATATTATAAAATATTTGAAACATATAAAGAAAGCATAAAGTTGAGTCTTAAGACATAAGTACTGAATTATCAAGCAAGGATTTTATTAGATATATACATATATATATATATATATATATATATATATATATATATATATAGATATATATATATATATATATATATATATATATATATATATATACAAAGAGCAAAGTAATGTGATAAATGTTTTTATATGCACACATGAGGGCCGGAAAGCAATTAGTGGTAACCTGTATACATTCCTAAATTATGTATCCCAACAGTGTCATAAGCATCTTTCTTTTGCATATTAGTTTGGCATTCATTCTGTAAAACTGGCAAAGACGGTGTTCATACATATCTACATACTTACTTACATATGTATCTATGTATAAAAGCAGCAGAAATTAGAATTAAGAAAAAAGCATTTCATCTTTAAATGTGATTATATTTTGTGCAATTCCATGTAAAAAGAAGGAGACAGAAGCTCAATGGCAAAAGTAGAAAAAACATTTTATAGCCTTTTATTAATGGATTGATATATCAGCATAATGCTGAGGATATCATTTTGTTTTATTATTTGAACATTGCATCGATAAAATTGTTTATTAGAAGTTAAATATAATGTATGTATAGGTCATAGAACTGCTGAAAATAAAAAACTTTTAGGTCCTAACATTTTTTTTTTCGCTTAGTAGAAACGCAATACACATGGCTCATTTATATTTTTACACATATGGTAGTATATTAGTAGACCTTTTCTTTAAATTTTTACTTTATTTTAAATAGCATATTTTGCTCTTTTCATTTTAAGAAGACTATGGGCCGGATTCACGAAGGCTTGCACGGAGTCTAAGAGTAGAGTAAGACTCCATGCAGCCATCATGTCCGATGAGCGATCCAGGAACAGCCTGCAGGGGCATGCAAGAGAGCTCCTAAAACGGCTCTTACACGGACAGGGCTGGGATATGCAAATTACCTCAATTGCAGGCGAAAGTCATGCAAATGAGGTAGATTTGCGATTCAGGAAACCTGAACCTGTCCGAGTAAGAGCAGTGTTATTTGCAGAAATGTACTCAGTCGACAACTGAGTATCATTCTACAAATAGCAAAACGGAGCCATGACAGCTCCAAATAAAGTTTGCATCCAGTGCAGGAAGCATGCCAATGGCCAAATATACGGCCATTGGCAATGTTTCCCAATGCAATATGAAACAAAAAATAATTATTTTTTTTCTCCGATTTCCGATGTTTAAGTGTAGCGCAGCGCCCTGCAAATGGGCTGCACTCTAAAAACCAGAAAACTAAAAATTAAAACCCACAAATGTGGATCTTATTTAAATTGTTAATTTACAATGCAAGGGAATGGCAGGCTGAAGACAACATGGCCACCGAGTAGAGGTTGCTAAGGGGGGAAGCTCAGTCTAAGAGATGTAACCAAGCATTAGTAGGCAATCCTATGTAAAGGAGGGTTAGGATAGTGAATCGCAAGTTTACATAGCAAATGAGCAGAGTCAGTGGAGTGTAGGAGTAGGATAAGGGGAGTAACAGAGTAGAAGATAGGTGACATCACGAGTGGGGTATGTCTTAAAGAAGTGAAGCTCATTGTAGCAGAGTGGCATGTGTCAGCTGTCATTTACACATCATTGAAAGAGGTGTGTCAACAGGTAGGCTAGGTAAAGGCAAGAAATGGAAGGTGTATGCCGTGGATAACACCAAAGTTTCTTGCTGAGCGGGTATGCGTGCGTGTGCGTGCCTGTAAACCCGAGTAAGACAGTGTACGCGCGTGTAAGCATGAGTGCACGCTTTTAAGCCGGAGTAAGCATGTATAAGGCTGTTTAAATGGTTGTAAGCGCGATTGCGCTGGTGTGCGCGCGTTTAACCCGAATAAGCAAGTTGTAGTCCGTGTAAGCATGTGTGCGCTCGTGAGCTGCTGTGAGCGTGTTTGCGCTTGTGTGCACAATGCTGCCCACCGAGGAAACAGAAAGGAAAAAGGAAGCACAACAAATAGTAGGAAGCTACCAGGGAGTACTAGCAGAGCTAGCAGGTGAAAGCAATCAGAATCAGACAATTACACAGGCAATACACTAACCCAGCCCAGCCTAGCACTTAAAACTCTGCAAACGACAGTCCATTATGTTTCTCACAAGAGACACTGCAACACTGCAGTAAGCTAATAGAAGTGAAAACTGAAAAAGCTTTACTGAGACAAAGAAATGTTAGGGGCTGCCATTGCTGTTATAAGGTGACATATGCAACATGCTGAGGGTGGTGACAATGGAAATGCTGCTGGAATACCCACAGTGAGGAGACGGAGAAGAGTGCACAGGCCTAGGGTAACCTACCAGGGACTGCATGAGCTGAAGATAGTGGAGCGCTATAGAGTGGACAGAGACCTCCTGCAGCAAATTGTTGAGCTGTGCAGGCCACACCTCATACACAGAACCAACAGAGGGGAACCCATCCCAGTGGAAACCAAGGTATGTGTTGGCCTAAGAATATTAGCAACAGGTACCTTCCAGAGACCAACTGGTGATATGATGGGGATTTCACAGGCATCAGCATCAAGGGTACTGCACCAGTTCCTGGATGCCATGTCAGCACATGTCGGTGATCATGCATATTTCCCCAATTCCCATGAGGTTTTGGCCAGCAATATGCGTCTCTTGCAGCAAATAGCGGAATACCCTGAGGTAGTGGGTGCAATAGACTGCACGCACATACGCATCAAAGCACCAGCCGGTGAGCGGGGTAGGGTCTACTTCAACCGCAAGGGCTTCCCCTCCATCAACTGCCAGGTCATGTGTGATGCCCAGGGCATAATACTGAATGTGTATGCTGGCTGCCCTGGAAGCTACCATGATTCCCATATCTGGCATCTGATGCAGCTGTACCAGACATTTGCCAATGGGGACATCCCACATGGTCACCTAGTGGGGGATGCTGGCTATGCACTGGAGCCGTGGCTGATGACACCCATCAGAAATGCACACACACCCCTGAATAGGAACGCCATAATGAGGCACATGCACAAACACGAAATGTAATTGAGTGAGTGTTTGGGCTGCTCAAGTCACAGTTCCGGTGCCTAGACACATCTGGTGGAGTCTTGCAGTACTCACCAACTACATGCACCCAAATTGTCATGGTATGTGCTATGCTACATAATATGATCCTGTGAAAACAGCTGCAGCAGGACCAGCATAGGCCTGGCCCAAACAGCCCCCAACCATTGCCAAGGTCATCACAGGCAGAGCATGACTCGGAGGAGAAACAACCTGAGCCTGCCCCAGTAGGCAGAAGGAGGCGTGCCCAGTATGCTTTGGCCTTGGCAAAGAGGCAACACATAGCACAAACACTGGCTCAGTAGGATCTCTGGAAATGATACCGCTCTCTGACTCGCACATATAGTAAAAGGGATGCCTAAGTTGACACTACCTGCTTTCAGACATGTATAGGGAGTGTAGTATGTGCATCTGACATAGGCAGCCCTGCAGCACCACCTGAGGCGTGATTGCCATGTGTTAAGCAATATAAAGCAGTGCTAAACAGCATTTACCACCATGTAGTATATGCAAACAAAATCGCACACACCAACTAGCACAACTGTGGTCAATGTTGAGTAATATTGGGCAACGTCCAGCAATGTTGGTGAATATTGAGCAATGTCGGACAAGCCTGGTCTAAGTAGGGCATAGCTGAACAAAAGCCAACATGCCCATATTTGCTTAACTGGCCCTTAAGCAGTCTGGTCTGCTCAGTATGAAAATATAAAGCAGTGGTGGGCCTCGAACCCAGGATACTGTGCACTATAGTTATAGTACTGAACCACTAAACCATGACAGTATTGCAGTGGTCAGCCTGTATGAAGAAATGTTGATATGTCTATGCAAATTATCTCATGGAAACCCTGCAGGCACAGCATAATCCCTGTCGAGTTATGACACAAAGGTGAGTCCTGCAGTAAGAACAGAACCTGACTTCCAACACAAACAGTATAAATGTTAATATTGGTCATGTTCACACACAGCAACAAATGTAGTGGACCTCAGATAGCAACATACTGAAAGGTCACACTGGGCATGCTCACACACTTGAATAAATGAGACAAATGTCAGGCAACAAAACACGGAAAGCCTGAACTGGGCATGCTGACACACTTAGGCCATGTCTGAGTACAGCAGTGGGCCACACATATCTGGCAGTTGCATGTGTAAACCCCAGAACCTCTCACTATCCAGCAATCCGCCCTGTGCACACAGTTATAGGACAACAGACACATATATAATAGAGTGGAACCCTGTCATAATCAAATATGATCTGCAGATACCTAAGTTGTTCATAGAAACTGGGAAAGCAAAGACGATAAAGACCTGCAAACAGTATCAGCAATGAACATTGTGCATCCCGGACATTAGCATAGGATCAGAGGTCGATACTAGGCTATCTGCCATAGGGCATGTACAAGCCTAGCCAGAGTGTGTTTGGCTTTCGCAACCCTGTCAGATTACTACACTGTGCCTGTGAATAGTAGGTCACACAAGATAGCCCATGTACGTTTAGGCTAGTGTGCCTCTGTCTAGCAGGGACACAGAAGATATCCCAGGGGTAAACATACGATCACCCATATAGTCGTCAAGATGTCTCCTGTAGGTGGTCAGTGGGTGGCTCTGCCTATGTGAAACTGGGATTACAATCCGGAGTGAGTGGAGCCTCTGGGATAAGAATCTGTCCCTCCAGCATGTCCTATTAACATCTGTGCTGAGGTATATATCCCTGGAGTGTGTAGCTCCAAGGGAGTCGGATATCCTGAGGTGGAGCATGTCCAGTAATTCTGGGTTGGGTATTTCTGTAAACAACAGGCACACATCATATCTGAGTAGGTGATAAGCGACTGAGTAGAGCTTGAGTTACTGCATCCGAACTGTGCAGGGCATCTGTGTGAGTCCCTAGATCTGCTTGGTGAGGAACCTCTGTGACCAGTACAGTTGCTGCAGGTGTCGGATAAGGTACACCCCAAATGTGGCATTGTAACCAAGCATGGCTATGATGAGTATAGGGGCACAATGACCTCACTTGATCTAGATGTGAAACCATATGGGATAAGGTGGCCTATATAGAAGGTCTGTCCAACCACTTTGGCAACATGATTGTCAAAGGTGACAGTACGAACAAGTCATGTCCTCAAACCCCTAACAGCTCCCACCGTATGTAATGGAGTACTACCTATGTGGTAATGTGTGGGCATGTTGTTATTCCCAAAGGGGATGACTATGCAACTAATGGCATTTAGCTGTAGGCCATGGCTCAGGCACCAGTCATCCATCTCTGTGAGACCCTGTTTGAGTATGCATGTGGCAGCTGGAGAGTTGATTATGGCACCCAGTTTGCAGTCAAGTGCGAACATGGTCAGCCATATTCCCCCTGTGGTAGCCTGTACATCAGACAAATATATACAGAACAAGAGAGGTCCCAGGACTGAGCCGTGTGGGATGCCACGTGTAACTGGTGTATAGTCAGATATGGCACCTGCAATTCGGACCATGTGGGTGCTATCCCTGATCCAGGTAGCAATCCATCGTGTGAGATATGTGTCCATGTCTACGCTGGTGAGCCTATGCATAATGGCCAGTGGGTCATTGTGTTGAAGGGTTTTGCAAGGTTCAGGTAGGCTGTGTGGACAACCATGCCTATATCGATGGACCTGTTAACTGTTTAAAGAATACAAACAGGTCAAGAGGCAAGATCTTCCCACAACAACGCTGAAATGTGTAGGACACAGTGTCTGTAGGTTCCCGATGTCTATGTTTATGAGTCCCATGACAATACGCTCCATAGCTTTGCAGAACAGGCTAGTTAGGCTTATAGGGTGATATTGTCTGTGGTCCGTTGTGGCACCAACTTCTGTGGAGTGGGACCACTGTCGCTGTACGCCATTCCTTGGGTACACATCCTGTAGTAACTCCGATACTGAACAGTGATGTAATGTGAGGGTTACGTCTGTCATGAAGCTCATGTAAGATGCAGGCCGGGACACTGCCTGGTCCCATTGATGCTGTGATGTACACTTTGGGGAGGGCAGCACTCACCTGTTACTTTGTGATGTCAGGGAGGTTACACTCTGTTGGGATGGATAGTTGCTCCTTAGGGGGGATGGGGGGAAACATCTGCACTGAACCTGTTTGCCAGGATGTTGGCAATGCCAGTGGGTTCAGGGTAAGTTTAGTCAGTATGCAGTAACTCACAGCATGTCAGTGAGTGTCCACCCAGGTTCCTGACATAACTGAAGAAGGCCTTGTGATTGTCCTACATGTCTGGTGCAATTATCCATTAGAAGCGACCCTGAGATAAGTTCATGAGTGATCGTAGCTGTCTGCTAGTACAGATCACAGATGCCTTCCCTGTCTGGGATTGTGCTCTATCATGTAGTAGCTTCCTCCTGATGTTGTACAGCTTATTAATGGCTGGGGTCTACCAGACAGGTCTCCTGCCATTGGAGGAGTGAGTCCTGTTGTTATTTGGGATAGCACAATCCATACAGTCCACTAGGTGTCCATAGAATGTGTATGTAAAGGATTCAGCAGTCTGTGCCATACTTGCCACTGTCTCAGGGTCTCTGAAGGATACCACCTTGCTTTGGTGAAGTGAGACACTGGCTCATGAGAAGTTCACCAAGATTACTCAGGATGGGTGTGTGGAGGGTATATGTATGTCCAGTGAGATAAATGTATGTTCTGACCTTACCAATGAGGGGTATATCACTGGTTTGAAACATAGAGTCCCCATGTTGGTGATGATCAGGACCAATATGTATTCCCTCTTGTGGCTGTGGTGACTGGTTGTGCCATAGCATATGAGTTTACAAATTGTAGCGACTGTTGGGCGAGGGTGTTGGGGCTTGAGTAGTATCCCCAGTCAATGTTTGTGTATTTGAAGTCACCCAATATAATGGTGTTTGTGTTGACCTTCATATTCGTCATTGTTCCCAGGAAAGCTGAGTGTGGTTCCTGAGTTTGGGAGGGTGGTCTGTAGCAGGCAACAAACTGAAAGGCAGTTTTGCATAATGGTAGTTGTACATGTATGGTCTGTGATGCTTTGTGCAGTGCTACTAACCCGGAGGTGTGTGTATCTGTGATGTATATGGATACTCCCCCTAGTTATGTTGTCCGTTCTGAGTCTTGTGGTCAGAAAGCATGGTATGAAACATAACCTGGTAGTGCTGGTGTGCATATGTGAGCCTGAACCAGGCTATCCTCCATACTGAGGAGAGTCCTGAGTGGGCGCATTATCAGGGTAACACATCTGGTGTTGAGCAGCATTACCCTTAGTTTCATTTAACCTGTAATGTCTATGGAGGTGGGTTTGTCTTTTGAGCCCTACTTAAAAAAGGCACTATGGTGGTAGCAAGAGCCTTAGCCAGCATTCGAAAGTCCAAGGGTGACAGGTGCAAGCTGTCCATAGTGAAGCTATGTGGCATGCCGAGCATGTCACCACAGGCTGACAGACACTGTATCCCCTATGAATGACACCAATTTGTTAGCCAACTGTTAAACGTGATATGTTTGTCTGTATACTGTGACATCATAATTGGTGGGTGTAAAATGCTAGACAAGGTCAGGGTCATACTGGCCTGGGCTACATGATCAGAGTGTTCCTCCATGTATCATGTCATGTGGTCCAGGGAGTAACGTCTGAGGTTTTACGCACCAGCATGGACAATGATGGTGCCAGTCCTGTACTTGCTTTGGAGTGACCTGACTGCATATTTTATGAGGCAGATCCGGGCACCCGACAAACATCCCAAAGTGACTATTCACTTGTTAGAGCTGGTGAGTGGGACGTCAGTGTGTCTGACAATAAGTGTCGCCCATTACAAGTGTATTAGGTGTGTTGTTTAGCCCGAAGGGCAGTGACTGTGTGGCACACTGACATTGTGAACAATGTGATATGTGGGTATTGTAGTGGGGTAGCAGTTGTGTGTGTGTCTCCTTTGGAGGTCTCTGCTGCTTAGGCAGAGTTCATTTACAGCATCCAAGTATATCTATGTGTGATAATGTGGTTTGAGTGCTGTCGCTAGAGGATATGTGAGACTGATACGTGGTGTGTGTGGTTACCTTCATCACCTGATAGACTGTGCCAGTCATGGGTCGAGAGAGTTCAGCACCCTGTATGTCTATATAGGTGCATCTCACACATATATCTGAGTTTGTCGGGAGGAGGAGAGGGTTGTCTGTGTACATGAGGCAGATGTGACATTGTGTCAAAATCACAATATTCACCAGCTGGACTGGAGAGTACACACGAAACCGACCGCTGGACATGCCAGGATATTATGATGACATACTCTGTAGCCTGATCACAAAGGATCAGTAGGGTGTTAAGTGTGTAAAAGAGTATAACAGGGATTAGTGCTCAGGTTTATTGGTGTTTTGTAAAGAGTAGCTGAGAAGGAGTCCAGACTGAACCATGACACCTCCTTCAGCTATGTCATAAATAGCAATCTACACCCATATATGTCCTGAGTCAGGGCCAACTGTACCTGACTGACAATGCTGATGTCCTGACAGACAGGCCCATATATATACATACCCACCTCCCACTGATGATAGTCCATATCATCATACCAGGAGATATCACATGTAGAATGGCTGAACAGCTACCCCCAATGCCAAAAGCATGGCAGCAAGTGGAATACATTGATTCCCAATATGTGTCATGCATAAACTACAGAACAAACAGACCCTGCACCTGAACAGTCAGCTGAGCCTCACTCCCTCCACAGGATGTGGAACCATTGAATGTGTTACAGCAACATATGGCACTCCCCACAAGTGTTGGTGCACAACACACCATGGGAAGTACAGTCCAGTACACCTATGAAGTCTGATCTGCAAGGCCATGGAGTCCATCATGGTTGAAGTCATAAACAGAGTTATTGGAAGCTGACAAACACACAACCCTACCAACTGTGGTATGCTCATGTGCAGATCATGGTTCTCAAACATGCTAGACTGTTTGCAAGGCAGCCACCCAGGACATACATCACTGAACACAACTATACTTGTGTCACATAGACTTTGAATAGCTCTTTATCAACATCCCAGACACATGTAGTATCCACAAAACCAACAAGCTGTGCATAAATATGTGTTGACATATGAAGGAATGTCAATGTGTCCACAGATAGATCACACAAGGTAAGGATTATGAGGTCCTGTTCAAGCTGTTGACACCTGCCGACCCACATGGACCATTCCAGGAATTGCTTAAAACAAAGTGTACACACATTACCATGTCCAGTCTGATGATGTTACCATCCTATAAATACAGCAGGAGAAGGGAAACCAGCCAATAAAGCAAATAGCACGCCGTGTTAATGCGTCTCTCTCTCTCTAGTATCATAACATAGATAGGTAGGGATTTGAATCCTGCAAACGCTGACTGAGTGGAGAGTTTGTGTATGCGTGCGATTTCCTTTGAGAGGAGTGCCCTTTTTGGAGACTGTGAAAACACACTAAAAGAGGTACATTCCTCTTTGGAAAGTCTGATGATGTCACCATCCTACAAATACAGAAGGAGAAGGGAAACCACCCAGTAACGCAAATAGCACGCCGTGTTAATGCCCCTCTTTCTCTAGTATCATAACATAGTTAGATAGGGGTTTGAATCCTGCAAATGCTGACTGTGTTTGTGTCACTGTTGGTCAATGCGGTGTGACTTTTGCTTTTACCATGATATGACATATTATGATTAAAACAGCAACTGTATTGCACACATCATGTATCTGCGTGGCAAATATATATGTCTACATGTACTCTCAATCAGTACATAGGTGTGAAGCCTGCATACTACATGAATACATTTGTTTCCATTAACAGGTTGTGCTGCTGCTTCTCAGATCGTAGGTCACATATGTATGCATGTGACAAGCCCGTCCACTGTCGCGATCTGTGGCCAAGGTCATCTGTGCTACACACACCCATGACAGTTACTTAAGAGTAGTGTGAGTGAGGGTATATGCCTGGGGTATATGTCAGACATTTTCATACACAACAATGACTGGCAATAATGGACAGTCTTTATAGGTGTACAACTGCCTTGTGGATATGCATTCAGGCCTCTAATGTCTTATGTGATACATCGAGGGACTCCGCAATACCTATGGATATGTGGATACCAAGGGACACATGACATAACACGAGGCTGTATGTACACATTGGTAACCAACATACATGTTGAGGGCTACCACCTATGTGGTACTGATGGGATAGTATGTATAGTAAATGTGGATGACTATGCCATAGTCAGCTTACTGCTATACAGCATGTATCAGACAACAGCTATCTGTCTGTATAATACCCTTGTGTATGATATGTGTCTCACCCAGGGAATGCATTGTAGGCCAATGCATGCATTTCCAGATGTGGATGGACACATCCCTAGTGTGATTGCATGTACCTAAGGGGGCTATATGCCAAACAGGTGTGGTCCCAGGAATGGGTGGCAGTCAATATCACTGGTTAGTGTGATAGTATATTACCGGATGGATCCAACTGTTACTGAGTTCCCTATGACTGTGTGTCATTTGTCAGGACATCATCCAATGATTGCTTATAGTCATGCTGTTGAGGTTGTGTATACTACCAGACCACAAATCATTGACAGATATTAACAGTATCACCCACAGCACAGTGTCAACCCATGACATACACATGTGTACCCATGTTAGTACATAACTGTAGTAGAATGCATACTGGCCATTGAAAGCTACTATGAGATGTTAACAATGTGTACAACAGGATATGCCACATGTCCCATGTGTCCACTATGCACGTACATGCAGACAGTGCACACCCACCACGTTCACAGATGTACACTTGCTAATCTGTACTGCACACATCACACACGTACTGTCCACTTACTAACACATGCTGGCAACACATTACACTTCAGCCAAGTGGCACATGGGTGGACAATACATACTCAGACCTAACAGTGGTGTAAACAATGCTACATTGACAATCAGAGCTTTGATGCACAATGCCTGCTCAGATATACCTACAAGGATGTCATTACACATTCCTTTTGACAACTTGCTAATATTGCTATACTGCTATTGTGTCACCCTGTGCATCAGCACCATGTTAGCCTGTTCCTGCATCAATGTTACAGATGACAGGAGGCGACACAGGTATCATCATATGCACAGGGTGTGTAGTTGTTTGCCAGAGCCTGACATTGACCCATCCAATCGACATGTCTGTGTGTGTGTGTGTGTGTGTGTGTGTGTGTGTGTGTGTGTGTGTGTGTGTGTGTGTGTGTGTGAGTGTGTGTGTGTGTGTGTGTGTGTGTGAGGGACAACAGTACAGCATGGGCCAGCGTTGATGTAATGTGTGTGTATGTGTGAGCCCTAGTTGTTTGGTTAATGTATGTGGGTCTGCATGCACACAGCTCCAACATGTGGCTGCCATATATGGTAGCTTGTCAGACAGCCACAGACTGTACCTGCTAGGCTGTACAGATCACTGTCTCCGGCCATGGACACAGTACCTGTGCCTGGCAGTGGTGCTACAAACAGTATCGGGTACCAACCCTCAATGGGTACTATCATCAGAGGCAGAGGTATGACGACTGGACCCATGTCCCTGCTGGGACTGGCCAGAGCCGCATGCACGTGGTCTACTGGGATGGTCAATGGACAGGCCAGCCCCAGCATTGCTGGGGCTGGTACTGCCACTACGGGAGTGGCTGTGAACTGTGGGCTGTCCGCCACCACTGCCAGCTGTTGCTGTTGCTGGCATGCGTCCGTGTCCACGTCTCAACCATCCCACATGGTCCTGGCTCATGGAAGACATATTGTGAAGGGCATCTAATGTCTCCCCCCAATGTCTATCAATGACCTCGGTGTGATTCCAGATGGCACCGGCAAGGTCACGGATGCTGTCATTGATAGTGGTGTAATGGGCCCTCTGTGCCCTAAGTCCTTGTCTGGTGGACCTTTCCATATGTGCCTGAGCCTGCATTACAGCCCGGAACATACTGGACGTTGTAAGACCTGTGAGGGCATGTCTGCCAGGGGCAATATGACCAGCGGTGCTCCCCCAAGAACCCCTGGACCTCTGGCTATGTGGTACCGTTCCAGGAATCCTGCTATGGCTGCTGTGAGGGGATGCAAGTGCCATGGGTACCACACTCTCCTGGTCAATGCCAACTGTATGCTGTCCCTCGCCTATGGCCATTGGTGACGAGGGATGTATTGACAGTATGAGTGTGCGCATAGATGGGGTTGAATGCTGTGTACTGTCAATTGGCGGACCAATGACAGACCCTGTCAAACCTTCCTGTGCCAGAATACATGTCTTATCATCACCACTATTTGTGGCAGTGACTTCAGGTTCCCTGCTGCTTTTGGCCACCCCAAGCTCAGCAGCTGTGAGAGGAAGACAGGAAACACACTTTGTAGTCTGCACATGATGCATGCACACATGTACACATGCACACATGAACACATGAACACATGCACACATGAACACATGCACACATGCACATATGCACACAAAAATACACTCCAGCACATACACACACACACACACCAGCAATCCAACACATACTCTATAGTGGGTGAAGGTGGGTGTCAGTATCACAAGGCAAACAGTCACACACACGTGTCAGCATGCAGAATATGTGTTGCACAAGACCATGCAGTGCAAGTGTAAACACCCCTATTTAATGGCAGTATACATGGCTTTGATGCAACTGTGTAGTTGTTCAGTGATTGGCTATACCCTGGAACACAATGTGTACATGGACACAACATTGCTGTGCAAGTATTATCAGCTCTGCAATGCCCTGTGCACCATCACTCACAGGTATACATGTCATGGCTGCATGTGTTATCTGTGTGGCACATAGATTTCCATGTCTGAGTACAGTGTCTGTGTCCATAGCAAATAATAGTGGGCACAGGTGTAGCACATGCATGCTATGTACACACACGGGATGAGTGGTGCATGTAGACGTGAAGGAATCCCAATGCTCAACATGGTCAGTGTACAGTGGTTATGGTGAGTGTGGGACATATAGCAGATATGTCGGTTCCAGCCATGACATGGCATGCTACACGACTGCAGCATTAAACACCACACATACCCAATGTGTGTCATGTGACCTATACACCCACTAGCATTCCAGGACATATATGTGACACTTGGTTCGGATGGCAGTGCATATTGTGTATACTGGCATATGTAAGCACACACACAACACGCTATGCATATTGTGTATAGGTGCATATGTTTGCACACACACAACATTGAGGTGCAAAGCAATGACTGTTATGAGTAGTACTGTGGTCACTGTAACTGGATGGGGTGTAGTACCCTGTGCCATCATCATCATGCATCTTGTGGTCACTCACAGCTACTAATGTGTGCATGACCACCGCCTAGCATGCTGTACCTGAACTGTAGTGCCGTGGCTACATTCACAATTACACAGCCACATTGTACATGGGTGTGTGACGTGCCCAATAGGGAGCATTGCCTAACATGACTGCATTATGTGTTGAAGAGTGTTGCACAGCCCCATGATAGGCCTCTACCCCTGAGGTACATCATGTGTGTGTGACATGTGGGATACTGAAGTGTGACCTTACAGCGGGTGTGTGGTAATGCCAAATGTAGCATGTTTTCGTGTACTGCGTATGATAAATGTATTCTGTTGTGTACAGCTGTAGCAACTATGCCTATCCAATGTGCAGTACAGTGTTGCCACAATTGTGTCTGCTGCTGTGTGCATTGCATGTGATTGAGGCAGCTACTGACTTTACTGAGATGTTTAATGTCTCACAGCAAACATGCACAGCATGCATTATGCATAGGTGTGTTACGTGGACATGGCCTACACCTCACCTATGACATGCACATTTCATTACCAATATTAAAGTGTTAACACACTCACCAGCATGTATCGTCTGCCCTGCTGTCACACCAGAGGGACCTACAAGAATATGACATGGTTTGTCAGTGGCCACTACTGTGGCATTGCTACTGTGAGTGTTCCAAACTACAGTAGAACAACAGTCAACAGTCACAGGTGCACAGATACTATTCCAAATATCAGTATTGCACACAATAGGCAGCACAACTGCTAAACACACAGTACACATCTCACATATGCATAATCTAACAATACAGGTAACAGTAGTCTACAGCTAGGGCATGTTACCTGCTCGCTCCATGTCATCATGCTGAGTGGCTCTGGCCTCCATGATGACACATGTGTGATGCTGTTGCTGCTGTAGGCCAGGAGCCACCATGCTTAGGAGCAGCTCCTCCACACTGGTGAGGGGGGGATGTATGGTGACCCCTCTACCTGTGTCAAGCTGTTGTCTGTGGATATCAGACACACGCCACCGAACATGTCTAATTAAATCACTGCAGTGATGGCGTACCTGCTCATATGTCCAGTTATGCATGCCTATGTCATTTACCCAACGAACAAGATCTTGCCACAGTGCAGTACGCTCAAGCTGGTGCTGGCTGGCCCTGGAAAACAGCAGGCTATAGCACTGCACCAGGCTCTGGTGTATTTCCTGTTCCTCCGCAGCTGTATAGGATGGGTTGCGTTGATGAGATATAACCCTGGAAGACAATTAAATGATATGTGTGAGCAAGTCATGTGGCACACTTAACATTCTACAGTACAGATATCACTTGACTGCCATATGTGGCATCTGTTTGTCTGTCAGAGGATACACACGTTCAATACCACATATCAGTGCTCAGCCCACAACTGGCTGACAGTGCCTGCCACACTCCATATATCAAACCACTATACACCAGTACTTGGCACACTGTTTGTGATACAATGCACATCCTCGCCATGGGGGTATATATCAAGCTAACGCATGAAGAAATATGTCATCCATTGCAATGAATGTAAAGTACAGTTGCAGTATTACCAGTAAACCACCCTAGTCATTGATGCTATACCCCTACCTAACATATGTGCACAGTTGTTAATATAGCTGGCATACTGCTGCAACAGAGTATACATGTTGCTAGATACACACGCATACCCTGTAACACACATGTGATTGCGGCCATAGTACAGGCATCATTACACACACATCAGACATACATACAACACACAAATGTATGCCGACACAGATGAGCATTACCTGTGTACCTTACAGTACTGTGTGCCCCTACTTACAGAAACCTATGCCTAAGGTATGTAATCTGTGCAGACTACAGGAAACACACAAGACAGTGTTACCAAGCAATGTGAACATACACCATACTGTGCTGTTTAGGCCTACAGCTTCAGGTAGTACAACAGTTCATATGTGAGCTGGATTCACCAGCAGTACCACTTACTGAGCATACATGTATTGCTTCAGCCTACAATGGGACACCACAGTCATACACAAGGAACTACGTCACAACATATGCCATCCTACTATGTCTGCATCACAATAACTGACACATCTTTCTCTGTCATCACACCTAGGACACAAACTACCATGACAGAAACAACCTCACACTAAGCTATCACACCTTTACAGACCTTACACATATTCACTGTCACACTCATTCCACCTCACATAGCAGGTATTGCACTGAGTACATGTGTGTGTGCATTGTATCATAGGTAGTTAATACGCTATTGGCCCTAGGGCCTAGAGCAGCCTAGCCATATGCTACCCTGGCCTTTGACACACATGTAATTTGATTTCACTTGCTCCTGTCGACTAGATACACAGAGGTGATTCCCATGGCGTATTACCTATCTCCCAAACAATCATCAGGGGTATGTATGACATCTGCTAATGAGGAGCCTTGTTTGTTAATGCTGGGTGGTTTAGTCCAGAGTATGGCATATTTGTGGATAGGAACCTATCCCTCCACCATGTGCTGTTTAGTGAGGTGATGAGGGATAGGGCCCTAGAGCATGTAGCCTGGAGGGATTGTGAGGTGCTGACATGGTGGCTGTCCAAAAGCTATGGGTGTGACATACCTCTGTATGTCCGGCAGAGGTAACCTCTGGGTGGGCTGTATGTAACGCACTCTAGCTGTGGTTTTGTGAGTCAGTCTGCATAGGGCATATGTTTGAGGGCAGTATTACTATTTGTGAGGTATGTCTGTGGCCTTTCCCCTTGCTGTAGTTGTCATGTGAGGTACAAACCACATGGGGCATTGTGATGAGTAGAGGGGAACACTGACCTATATTTACCTAGATGACACACCTTTTGTGATGACACGTACCACGTAGACAGATTCCAAGACTGGTGTGGCACTGTGATTATCAAAGGGGAGGCTACTGTCCACCTGTGTCCCATGTTCCCTTCTGACACCTTCAGTATTAGGCAGGCTACCACCTATGTGGTAGTTACTGGGTAAAGTGTTTGGGAATGGGGTATGGCACTGCAGTATCAACACTGGTGTTCAGTCCATGCCTTGGTCAACAGGCACCTGTTGCAGTATGTATGAACCCGTTTCTCCCTCTCTCTCTAAATAAATAAATATATATATATATATATATATATATATATATATATATATATATATATATTGATATATATCTATATATCTCTATATATACCTATATATATATATATATATATATATATATATATATATATATATATATATATATATATATATATATATATATATATC
This sequence comes from Protopterus annectens, assembly GCF_019279795.1. Taxonomy (NCBI): domain Eukaryota; kingdom Metazoa; phylum Chordata; order Ceratodontiformes; family Protopteridae; genus Protopterus; species Protopterus annectens. Next base: position 480,346,747 of record NC_056739.1, read on the forward strand.
TATCTTACAACGTCGACAAGTCAAAGCCCGAAAACGAAATCACCGACACCACATAACCGACATTTCACAAACCACGAAACCTCACATGCCCGACACACCATAATCCCGACAAGCAACAAACAAAACAAATCCCGGTCCAAAAGCACACACACAACACAAGCACACCAAAATCCTTACAAACCAACACTAAACCTCACATACACAACTACCTACAACCTTAACCCAAACCCTAACCCTAAGGTCCGCCACTATCGCACACTCACCTAACCCGCCCTAACCCTAACTCACTTAACCGCCCTAACCCACAAACTATCACAGTCGCACACTTACCTAGCCAGCGCCCTAACCCTAACTCACTTAACCCACCCCTAACCCACAAACTATCACAGTCGCACACTTACCTAGCCAGCCTAACCCTAACTCACTTAACCCGCCTAACCCACAAACTATCACAGTCGCACACTTACCTAGCAGCGCCCTAACCCTAACTCACTTAACGCCGCCCCAACCCACAAACTATCACAGTCGCACACTTACCTTACTGCGCACCCTACCGTCCGTCAGTACCGCATACATCCACAGCCTTTTCCCATGTCGATGTTCTCAGCGTCGGGGTTTTGATCCGTCGGTCTTCTCCGTTTTCGATCTTCTGGCGTCGGTGTTCTCGCTGTCGGCGTTCTGACTTGTCGACGTAGTCAGATAGAACCATATATATATATACACACACACACACACACACACACACACACACACACACACACACACACACACACATATATATATATATATATATATATATATACACACACACACACACACACACACATACATGTAAACATCCATTGCTGTACATATAGATGCACATATAGGCACATATACTGCCCACCTTTCATGGTGGGGATATCAATTATGCGACAGTTGTGAGACATACGGTTATGTAATGATATTTCACAGTGTTGTGCAGAATGCATTTTGCTGTCCTCAGGCCGTGTAGCTGTAGCAGGCCTCATTGGCTGTAACACAGCAAATCTGACAATTCAGTCCCACAGCATTTAACCACCACATGACATATACCGGCACTGCTTGCTGTTTTCTATGCCACACACTACAACCTACATAGATATGTGCACACCATCAACAACATATATATGTCCACCCTTCAGTAACAGTTACAGTATGTCCCTTGCCCTATGCACATGTGCAAATACATATAGATACATACTGCTGCCACATATGGATGATTCACAGTATGTAGACTACCCTTCAAACACATCATTCGGATGCCAGCAAATACATATCTGTTACATACCTTTCCTTTATATTTCTCTGTTCCGCTGTTTTTAAAGTAAACTTTTTTTTTGTTGTTGGTTGTTTTTTTTTGGGGGGGGGTTCTCTGTTTCTGTTTCTGTCTCTTTGTCTTTGTCTATGTCTCTGACTCTCTCTCTCTCTCTCTCTCTGTTGCTGCAATGATATTATCGCATGTGTGGACAGCAAGTACAGCCTGCTTTTCTAGGTATCTGCACATGTGCATGTAATGGCCTCTGCACCAATTGGTGCCCACCATTTAGTAACTGCATGCAGCCTGCTATGTGGTAATTGCAGTACTCACTGTGATTTCAGGACACTGCTATAAAATGCTAGGTTAGGTAGGCATAGCCCTTTCAGTCTGACAAGGTGGGGCCCATGTTTGTTTGCTCTGGACACTGTTTTCTCAGTCAGAAAGTTGGTATATGTCTCATATCTGAAGCTAGGGTTGTAGCCATTGATATGCATGTTGTACTGAAACCTGCCTGTTGCTTCTTCCAGTACACTCTTCTCAGTGTGTACATTCACTCACACCTCCTAATGCTAACACAGGATACATGGGAGTATGTATTTTCTTTACAAATTAGAGAATTAACTGCCATACAACAGTAGTTATTGCAATGTATTCCTATGGCTTTCCTATTTTCCCTTTACATTCACTCATTGTAGTGCATGATATATTTCTTTCAGCACCAAGCTTTTGTATATCTGCTGTGGCTTAGTGGTACTTCATGCAGACTGGTGAGCCCAAGGTCTGGGGTTCGAGACTGACAGGTGTGTTTTATTTTGCTGCTGAGCAGTACAAAGGCCCTGTCATACAGAGTGACTAAGGCACTTTTAAGCAGTTGTAAGCAGGTTTGCGTGGGTTTGCGCGATGCTTAGCAATTCTAAGCTAAGCTTAGCTTAGCTTATCTTACCCTAGCAATACTAAGCTAAGCGCACACATGCGCACACTGGTGCAAACCTGCTTACTACTGTTTACAAGTGCTTACTCCTGCTAACCCCCGCGCTCATTTCTTCGACAGAAAAGTAAATGGGGAGATAGGAATGTGTTGATAAAGGGTGCACAAAGAGGGGAAGACAGTAGGGAAACCAGCTCGGGATGTACAGGATGGGTGTGGGGAAAGTCCATAGCTGCTCATTTCTTTACCAGCAACAGCTGTGCATATGCAATACATTAGGAGTGAAATTTGAAACCTTCCACCCCTGAGAGAGGGGTGAGGACAACTAAGCATGTTGTATTACCAATTATGAATATCAGGTACATGCACTGTTTGTGAACTGCTATACTGTCTTTAGTATGTAGCTCACTTCTGAACAGTTTGTGGTTTGTTTGTGTTGACATTAGCACAGTCTGCTCAGGACAACTGGACATATTTCAGTACTGTGTATGCCTACCTACACCCTTGGTTGTGCCTGACTACATGGGTATATAGTACTTTTGGGTAGGGGTGCAGAACTGCAGAGAGCATTATTTATTATCGTGTGATGTTTATCTTGCTGAACATACAGAGTAGCTATGTACCTGTTAGTCTATGAAGGCTAGTAGTCTGTCTCAGTAGCTCCGATCTGTGGGCATATCCAGATGGTAGACAGAGGTTAGCCTAGTATTCTTTGACTGTGCTCCACACCAGTCTTTTCAGCACCTGAACAATGGCATTGTCACAGGTGGTTGCTAGCAGTACATGGCTACATCCTTTGATATTTCTGTGTTGTACTCCTACATAAGGGCATGCTTGTGAAATTCATTCTACAGCTATTTGCAGAGTGTGTAACAGCAGACAAGCTGATATGCCTGTGTGTTTCTGACTCTTCCAGGCCTCAGATACTCTCAGGTATATATTTGAACAGCCTCAGGGAAAGGTACATATAAGTGGGATACACTTGTGATATATTTCAGATATTTTGCAGTTGAGACTTTGGGGGATTCGGAGCATATGCATTACTACACCTTTTCTGACGTGCAAGCAGTGTCTACTCTCACTTATTGACATATTTCATTAAGTGAGATTCCCCACCTTTCTGCCTACTGTTAGTACATTTCACGGGGAGTCAGAGGGGCACAGTTAACATTTCTTTGCAAATCAGGGACATCACTGTAAATCAGTCACAGTTGGGAGGTCTGGCCTCTGACCTATTCAAATATGCCAGTGTTTATCCTGCTCTGATACTGTGTGGGGTTTGTAAGGTGCTACTGTAACATTATTCCCTACTAGCATGGCTGGTTCTCTTTTCACAGTCATGTCATGCAATTCCACAACACTTGTTGGTTAAGGGCCACAGAACAAGATTTGTGTTATGCCATTCCTATTTTCCCTTTACATTCACTCATGGTAATGCATGATATATTTCTTTCAGCACCAAGTTATTGTATATTTGCTGTGGCGTAGTGGTACTTCATGCAAACTGGTGAGCCCAAGGTCTGGGGTTCAAGACTGACAGGTGTATTTTATTTTGCTGCTGAGCAGTACAAGGGCCCTGTCATACAGAGTGACTAAGGCACTTTTAAGCAGTTGTAAGCGGGTTTGCATGGGTTTGCTCGATGCTTAGCGATGCTTAGCTAAGCACACACAAGCTCACACTTGTGCACCCCTGCTAACTACTGCTTAAAAGTGCTTACTCCCACTAACCCCCATGCTAATCTCTTTGAAAGAAATGAAAATGGGGAGATAGGAAAGTGGTGAAAAAGGGGGCACAAAGAGGGAAAGACAGTAGGGAAACCAGCTGGGATGTGCAGGAAAGGTGTAGGGAAGGCCCATAGCTGCCCATTTCTTTACCAGCAACAGCTGTGCATATGTTCGAAATTTGGTGTGAAATTTGCAACCTTCCACCCCTGAGAGAGGGATGAGGACAAAAGAGTATGTTGTACTGCCAATTATAACTATCAGTTTACATGTCCGGCGGACATGTGTGTGAAATGGGCAGCTATGTATGGGCATAATTTTTTTGTGGGAACAGATTGCCCTTTTTTTTTATTTTTTTTTTCAGGTGAGAGTGGAATGTGAGGTAGGGGATGTAGGTATATTTGGGGAGGTAGGTTGGGGAGGTAAACAGACAAGACAAACAAGATGCATACAGGGGTGGAATTTGACACATGAGGTGGGTGAACACAATTGACGAGGAAGGTTGTTTGGAAATCGCAAGCCCATGAGCCCACAGATGGTAACAGTGGAACTGAGATCCCCACCCATGGGCAGTCACCACTGCACCTTCATAGCCCCGAGGGTGGCTGTGCTGAGGGCTGTGCAGGACAGGCAGGCTCACCCGAGAGATGCGCCACTCTCGCCTCAAGCTGGCATAGGGGATCAGCGACTGAACGCTGGATCTCCCTACGCACCAAAGCCCGGACCCTTCGAAGGGTGACAGGTGGCCCTTCTCCGCCCACGCTTACATGGGGGGGGGCAAGCCCCATCCCCTGCAGTGCTTCCACCCGAAGGTGGCACAGGACCAATGGAGGAGGGGAGCCCGGGCTGGGCACCGGAGCTGCTGGTGCCAGGTGCACTCACCAACTGAAGAGGGACAGGTGGGTCCACTGGGACCGGCCTTCCCATACGTTCTGTGATTAGGTGTGTTTAATTACAACATAAACAACAGCATTCCAAATTAGTTATAACAGCATGCAGTAATATTCCCATTAACCCAACACACCAAGGTTCCAACAGTTGAACAGCAAGCATAACACATGCATATATTGAACGACAGTTGATATTCCAACAGCATGCAGGGATGTTTGGTAGCAACAGGCCACCGTGAATGTGGTGTTTGAACAGGGTACATGCATCAACATGAATGCAAATAGTTATAAAACAGTAGGACATATGTCCCAACAAATATTTAAGATTACACATACCCATTGAGGTGTGGAATTGCATGGTTTATGCACAAACAGTAGGATGTAGAAAAAAACCTCAGTTAACATCTTATAATTACTTTTACTCTACACTACATTCCTAGTGACTGCAAGTGTATATTCCCTGCATGTATTATTACACTTGCCACCATGCATTAGGTTGTGTAATGGGTTTGGCTAGTTCAATATATACTTGACCTATATCTGACATACTAACTGTCCAAGATGCAGATGTTACTGCTACATATTTCATGATTGCTTTTATATTTCTTTATCTACATATCTGGATGTTTTCACATGACATTTTAACTTCAATTTGTACAGAACCCTGCATTTATTGAAGCACACTCACATTTCTGGGGAACTTATTAGCAAGTTACTTGTGTGCCAAATTTACTTATGCATGCCAGCCAGTAACTGACTGTTGAAGACTGTATATATGCTTCACAGCTACTAGCCCTTCCAACACCCACTTTAGATGGGACTGCAGAACTTTGGGTTGCCAGCACTTTTTAAAACAGTACTATTTGTATAATGCAAGGGTACAACAACATTTCAAACTAAGTGACAAACACATACTCCAGGTTTTAAACCTTTATTACTGACATTACACACTTTTCCACAGGCTCACTCCTTTATTTGTTATAACAGTGCATATGGAAGACATATTCAAGACATATTATACCTTTATTAATGGGTTAGAACACAATTTTTCAGGCTCACTCACTTATTTTATATGACAGTACCTGCAGAGATTTTATTCCAGACGTATGTTACCTTTCTTAATGGGTTACTACGCTCTTTTTCTGGCTCTATGACTTTTTCATATGACAGTACATGCAGAGGACTTATTCAGACCATTTTATGGCTGTATTATTGTACTCAACACTTTATTTCATGCTCTCGCCCCTATTTTATATAACAAAACATGCAGAATAATCACTAACCTGCTTGGTGGCACAGCCTTTGCAGCCTATCAGGATAGGCTTGCTGATTTGCAGCACGGTCACCTGCAGCTGTAAAGTAAATGAAGGGATATTGAGACATATCTATCCATTATACAAACTCAATTATCAATTCTTACATACTGCATTCCATGGCTACATACTCAGTTGTGGGGCATCCTGCATCCCACGGGCCTCCTGGATCCATTGGTTCAGGTGGTCCTGCTTCCGTCTCTTCAGGTCTGCATGGCGGTGACGGACCTGCTCACCTGTGCAGGGAATGCCTGTGGCACTGGTGAGGTCATGAGCTAACTGGTTCCAAGCCTCAGCCTTGTACTCTGTCCCTTGGAACTGGCCCTGCAGGAGTCTGGACTCATGACGATGGACAAGGAGCCAAACCATGTATTTCGACTCCTCGATGCTCCAATGCTGCGCTCGGAAGCGTGTACCCTGTCCTGCACCTGCCATTCTGACTGCAAATGTGAGCTACAATCAGTTATGGCAAGTATTCCCACCTATGGGGCTTAAATATGCCGCATTTCTCGCACTTTTTTGTGATTGGCCATTTTTGAGAATTCTAGGCTGACTGCAGACCTGCATGGTTAATCTACCATTTCTAAGTATATGTATGCTAATAGTGGCTGTTTCCCCTAAGCTGTCATGGCTTAGCGGCTCTGTACTTTGATTATGATGCTTAGGGTCCTGGGTTCGAACCTTGTCATTCTTTTATTTTAATACTGTCTAGACAGGCTAGGGGGTGTGGCTGCGTTTAAGCAACTTAGCTCTACGTTGCTCCCCGGTGCCCTTGTTGGCATGGCGTGCATATCTGCGCAAACACATTGCGCTGGGTAAAGTGCTTTTAAACTTTGGGCAACTCTATTGTGCTGGGTAAAGCGCTATTAAGCTATGGGCACCTCTGTTTAGCTGGGTAAAGCGCTATTAAACTATGGGCACCTCTGTTTAGTTGGGTAAAGCGCTGCTTAACAGCAGGCTATTATATATCTGGATCCTTTAAAATATATATTTTGTTCACTGATACATTGGCCATTTCACTGCTTTTAATAATATTTTAATCATATATGTCTGGTATTATTTCATATACTGATTTAAAACATAAATAGGAAGGGGAGTGGTGGGACTCGAGCCGTGAATGCCTCCTCTTTGTGCAAACGGTCTACCATTACACTATTGCAATTTGGCGTCGTTTGCATAAACATTCTTTCTTATGCTCTTCCATGTCAGAATTGCTAACTACAGCTAAGCAATGGGCACACCTGCGCACACACATGCAAATACGGGCAGCTATATCGTGGATTTAAAAAAATATATATATATATATATATATATATATATATATATATATATATTTTATATATATATATATATATATATATATATATATATATATATATTATATATATATATATATATATATATATATATATATATATTTTACTTTTTATAACTGTGATGGGGGTTTACAGTGTCAGGGAGTGTGGTGTTGGGTGCAAGTACATTTGAGCGAACTCGCTCTTGTGTGTTGATATTTTGCTTTTCAAGCACTTGCAGGGCGGTGGACATTTAGACTGCTTGGCAGTCGGACACGCCCCCTGCTTTCATACTCGGTCCGTGTAAGAGTTACGGTTGAGTCAGCGTGCCCCCATGAATATTCATGGCACGCTGACGTCATACCATTCAACTGCAGCCTCCGAGTAAGACTTATTAAGTCTTACACGGAGGATTCGTGAATCCGGGGGTATGTTTCTGTAAGTGATACATGTTCATAGGTTCATAGGTTCATACTAGGCTATCTGCCCTAGGGCATTTATAAGCCTAGCCAGAGTATGTTTAGCTTTCGCCACCCATTTTAAATTAATTTTGCTATGCCCTTTTTCGAGGTTAGTATACTGTGCCTCTGTCTAACAGTGACACAGAAGTGATACCCGGGGTAAACCTACGATCTCCCATCCACTCATCAAGATTCCTCTTGAAGAGAGTCAATGAGGGACTCTGCCTAACCTGGACTGGGATTTTATTCCAGAGTGAAGGGAGTGTCTGGGTTATGAATCTGTCCCTCCAGCATGTCCTATTTATTTCAGTGCTGAGGTTCAAGTCTCTCGAGCGTGTAGCTCGATGGGATTTGGATTTTTTGAGGTGCAGCATGTCCCTTAATTCCGGGTTGGACATGGCTTTATACGTCAGGCACAGGTCGCCTCTGAGCAGGCGGTATGCCACTGACTAGAGCTGGAGTTTCTTTAACCGGGCAGCATATGGCATCTGTTTGAGCCCTTTGATCCTCTTGGTGAGGTACTTTTGGGGTCTTTCCAGTTGCTGCAGGTGTTTGGTAAGGTACATCCCAAAGGGCATTGTACTCAATTATGGGCCTGATGAGGGATGAGTAAAGAGGCACGATGACCTCCCCTAATCTAGATGTGAATCCCTTCATGATTAGGCGGGCTATATAAAATGTTTTTCTAACCACTTTGGCCACGTGGTTGTCCAATGAGAGATTGCTATCAACTTGGGTCCCCAGGTCCCTAATTACTTCTTCTGTACTTAATGGATTACCACCTATGTGGTAATTTGTGGGCACTTTGTTTTGCCAAAGGGATGACTATATACTTTTTGGCGTTTAGCTTGAGGCCATGGCTCTGGCACCAGTTGTCTGTTTCTATGAGGCCCTTTTGGAGGATGCTTGTGTCAGCTGGAGAGTCGATTATGGTGCCCAGTTTGCAGTCATCTGCGAACTTGGCCAGCCACAGTCCTTCTGTGTTGGCCTGTACCTCCGAGAAATATATACCGAACAAGAGAGGTCCCAGGACTGAGCCTTGTGGGACGCCACTTGTAACTGGTTTGGAGTCTGACATGGCTATAGCAATTCTAACCATGTGGGTTCTGTCCTTGAGCCAGTTTGCAACCCATCTAGTGACATAGGGGTTTATATTTAAGCTGGTGAGCTTATCTATAATGCCCGAGTGGGGTATTGTATCGAAGGCTTTTGTGAGCCCAAGGTAGGCTGTGTGGACCATCTTCCCTTCATCAATGGCCTTGTGCCTGTTTCAAAGAAGTCGACCAGGTTTAAGAGGCAGGATCTTCCCTTAACAAAGCCGAACTGGGTAGGATCCAGTGTCTGTAGGTCCCCAATATCTTTATTTATGAGGTCCATGATGATCCTTTCCATAGCTTTGCAGACCAATCTAGTCATGGGGCGATAGTTTCCAGGATCCATTGAGGCACCACCTTTGTGGAGAGGGACCACTGTTGCTGTACGCCACTCTTTTGGGTACATATCCTGTATCCTGTAGTAAGGCTGAGATTGAACAGTAGTTTTATGCTTGGGTTTAGCTCTTCTTGGAGTTGATGTAGGACACAGCCCGGGACACCGTCTGGTCCCATTGATGCTGTGATTTTTGCTTTAGAGAGGGCGGCTCTTACCTGAGCATCTGAGATGTCAGGGGGGCAGCACTCTGCTGGGATAGATATTTGCCCTTTTGGTGGGGAGTTTGTGCTGAACCTGTCAGCTAGGATGTTGGCAATGTCTGTGGGTTCGGTGTATTTTTTGTCATTTTGGACTAATTCTGAGCATATCTGGGAATTCCCACTCAGGTTCCTAACATAACTAAAGAAAGCCTTGTGATTATCCTTAGTGTCCTGTGCAATTTTTCTCTCGAAGCTGGCCTTAGACGATTTTATGAGTGCCCATAGTTTTTTGCTAATACTGATTAGAGATGCCTTCCCTTTTTGGGATTTTGCTCTATCATGTAGTAGCTTCCTCCTTATATTGTATAGTTTGTTTATGGCTGGGGTCCACCAGACAGGACGTCTGCCTTTGGAGGATTGGGTCTTGGTTTTATTTGGGATTGCATGATCCATGCATTCCTGAAGGTGTTCATACAATGCATTTATAAAGGATTCTGCGGTCTGGGCCGTATTTTCCACAGGCCCGGGGGCTTTGAAGGATTCCACCTCGGTTTTGAGGAGTGTGAAATTTGCTTTAGAGAAGTTTTTCACTCTGGTTTTCTGGGCAGGGGGTGGGGTCGGGATGTGAATATCCAGTGAGATCAGTTTATGGTCTGATCTTACCAGTGAGGGATATACTTCTGGTCTGATGCATAGAGTCCCCATGTTGGTGATGATCAGGTCCAGTATGTTTTCCCCTCTTGTGGGAGTGGTAACAAGTTGTTCCATAGCATTTGAGTTTATGAATTCTAGGAACCTTTGGGCTAGGGTGTTGGAGCTAGAGTAATGCTCCCAGTCTATGTTTGGGTAGTTGAAGTCGCCCAATATAATGGTGTTTGGAGAGACCTTCATATTTTCCAGTGTTCTCAGGAAGGCCGAGTGGGGTTCCTGAGTTTGGGAGGGTGGTCTGTAGCAGGCTATAAACTGGAAGGCAGTTTTACCCACTGTTAGTTGCACATGGATAGTCTCTGATGCTTCGTGCTTTGCCACCAACCTGGAGGTGTGGGTATCTTTGATGAATATCGATACTCCCCCTCCTTTTGTGGTTCGGTCCAAGTTTCGGGGCCGAAAGGCATGGTATGAGGTATAACCTGGTAGTGCTGGGGTGCTCTCGGGAGCCCTGAACCAGGTTTCTGTTACTGCACAGACATCGATGTTCTCCATGCTAAGGAGAGTTTCAAGTGCGTGCATCTTGAGGTTTAGACTTCTGGCGTTGAGTAGCATTACTCTTAGTTTCTTATCCCTTGTGATACCTATGGAGGTGGGTTTGCCTTTTGAGCCTTGCCTAAAAAAGGCACTATGGGGGTAGCAAGAGGCTTTGACAATATCCGAAAGCCCAGGGGTGACAGGTGCAAGCCGTCCCTAGTGAAGCATCGTGGCTTGTCGAGCATATCATCCCAGGCTGACAGGCATTGGATCCCCTTTGAATGACACCAGTACTTAAGCCAATTGTTGAAGTTGATCATCTTGTCTTCATATTGTGGCATCATTCTTGGTGAGGGTAAGATGCTACTCAAGGTCATGGTCATACCGGCCTGGGCTACATGCTCAGAGAGCTCCTCTATGTCTCTTTTCATGTAGTCCAGGGAGGTACGTCTCAGGTCATTCACACAGAAAGGCTCATAAATGGTAGCAGGAAGTTATCTGGAGTCTTGTTTTGCGTGATGGTAGTACTTCCTATGTCTTGTGTAATGGTAGTACTTCCTATGTCTTATGTGATGCTAGTACTTCCTATGTCTTGTGTAATGGTAGTACTTCCTATGTCTTGAAGATGGTCACTGTCACTGTCAGAAAATAAATCTAGCAGAGTAACAATATCTATCTGCATCTTCAAGTTGAAGTGGTATATTGATGTCTGCCTTTTTTTTCTGAGATCAAAGTTGTTCCAAGAAATCATTTAAAGAGCACTTTAAAGTGTAGTCTGGAAATAAAGTAGAATATAATTCTGTAGACAGACCAAATACATTCATCTACAACTCTTTTTTATACATGGGGTCAGGGTGTCTAACAGTGACCATCATTCTATTCACTCTGCAAAGGGGAAAGTCCTGTCATTGTTCTTCAATACCACACACACGCACACACGCACACACACACACGCACACACGCACGCACGCACTCACGCACACACACACACACAAACACACACACACACACGCACACACACACACACACACACACACACACTCACACATCTGTCATGGCCAACTTAAAATATCCAATCCACATACTGCGTGTCTTTGGAATGTGGGAGAAAACCCACTTAAACATAGGAAGGCTATGCAGGCAAGGCTCCCCAGCCAAGAACTGAACCAGAGAACCTCTTGATATCAGACAACAGTACTATCTACTGTACCACTTATATGTAGGCAGATAAAAGTTTATGATCATTCCAGTAATTAATTATATTAATAAGTTTCCTATTTTTTCACTGCTGGAATCACTTGGGCCTTGTAATATTGCTTTCCTCTTAGACGTAGGTAGCAAGGCTTCCTATCTGTAGTTAACAGAAAGAAAAAGAAAGAAAAAAACAAATTAGTTTCCCAGTGATATAATTGTATAATAGGTTATAGAATTGAAGGAGATAAGTTTGTTATTCTTATCAGTAGATCTTATAAGTACAAAATAGTAGTACTCTAAAATGCTGGGATTTTGCTGCCAAATGATATAGTTTACCTATATTGGGATATTTTTGTTGTTAAACAGGTTTAATGCCAAATGTGTGAATCTGATTCTGTCATAGATAGATAGATGAGTGGCAACTTTGCAACTTTCTCCAGTGGGTTACTTCAGTTGCTCTGATTGAGTTCAGCATGGAAACTATTTTTATTGGAGCTGACTGCCTTTGAACAGTCTGCAAAGTCCAATGTTAATGTAACGATTCAAAGTAGAATAAAGTAGCAAATGGTTTAGGAAATATAGTTTATTACTGCTGAATAAATGACAAAAGTAATAACGAATTGCATGTGAGGTAACGAGTAAAAAGTTAAGATGAAAAACACATCGTAGGGTTAGATACTGATCTGCATTTCTTTAAAACAAAAAACATTGGAAAATATGTTCATTCAGTAATTGCAGAACTTCATCAAACATTAGAATAATGATGCTGAAAGTTTAAATAGATACTATTAATCACAAGATAAAAAAACTCTTTGATCATACAATTACAATTATAAATTACATAAAAAAACTTCTGAGTGTCACACTGGTGATAAACTACTTTTTGACAAGTGTTTTTTTTTAATGCTCTGGCCTTACATAGGTACACTAAGAAAGGATTAAAACCTGACTATGAATAAGGACAACTAATAATGATTTTCACTAAGTATTTGAAATTCAAGGAATCATTCAAACCTGGATATCATATGTAGCAATAATAAAACAGAACTCTATTACTTCTACAGTAGTGCTTTTACAAAATTGTTTTTTAATACTTTTTAATAGCTGTATATGTTTTCTTAAACAGTAAAAATCACTTGTTAAATTGAATCCAGAGAGTGTAATGGTTATGTAGTATGTTTTCTAATGATGTATAGTTTTTTTTTTAATTTGTTTCATGCCTCGATGGTAAATACTGTACATCTGTAAGTTGTTCTAACATATGAAAGCCGTTATTTTTGTATACTTTTTTGTAATTTGTTTACGTGAAAATCACCAAGTATTGCAGTAGTAAATGTAGGTGAAGCAAGGCAATATAAGTGTATATTAGAATTACATTGTAAATGCAGTAAACTGGAAGCTATGCACTCTCCTGCCAAGACCGGACTAGCTGGTCAAGAGGAGAACGTCAACACTTGCACCATACCACATGGAACACATAACCCACCAGAACACTCACCATCACAGCTCACACATAGAAACATTAATCACACACCCACCTTCGCAGAGGCTCTCGACAGAAATTTACCCAAACAGCAGAGACCTCCAACGCAGAAATTCACTCAACCACCACAACACAGCACCAACCACAGGACACATAGCTCACCTCCACAGTGTGCCCCTCAACCTAAGCCCTTAAGGCAAAACACTTTGCCCAATATACTCATCATAAGAGACTCAATAGTGAGGCACACAGATGTCCCATTCACTAAGATGAACAAGGAGAAGGTAACAGTGAGTTGTCTGTCAGGTGCCAGGATCTGCCAAATAGCACATGCACTCAGGTTACTCCACAACAAGTGCAAGTATGACTCAGTCATTGTCCATGTGGGTGTGAATGACCTGAGATGCACCTCCCTGGATTGCATGAAATGAGACATGGAAGAGCTCTCGGATTATGTAGCCCAGGCAGATATGACCCTAGTCCTGATTAGTGTCCTACCGTCACCCAGAATGATAGCGCAGTACAAGCAGAAACTGATTAACTTCAACAATTGTCTATGTTTCTGGTGTCATTCTAAGGGGATCCAGTACCTTGCAACCATAATAAAATCTAATAACATGGCTGGTGACTCCCTTTTTACTAACACAGCTGGAAAGAACTGGAACCGGCTACCTACTGAACTAACCCTAATAACATCCTTGCCTCTCTTTAAACAAAAACTTAAAAAACACCTCAAAATTCACTGGTTATGCCCCTGTAGCAACCCTGACTAACTACCCTCTCCACCCTCTCCCACCTCTGTACTTTACTTCTCATTTCCTTACAAACTTCAAAACTTTTAAATTATTAAGCTTGCAAGCGAGTCTTGCACTGTTTTAAACTCTACTCTATATACAGTTGAATAATATTCTATAAGAAGTGAAAACTTCCTTATGTTAACTTACTGTGCTACTGTCTTGCACTGCTCTTTATGAATATATATTATTTACTGATGCCTTTCTAAGTGTAAATACTTTTAGCATGTACATTTTTTTTTTTTTTTAGAATTACATTTTAATTGTTAATTGTTATTTATTTATTTATTTTTTTTTTGCTCTTTCTGTTATCTTGTTGGAGCTTTTCTCCCCGGGCCTCTACTGAAAATGGAAATATATCCAGCTAGACCAGCCCGGTTAACAAATGTAAAATAAAATAAATAAATAAATAAATCTGTCTGCATGGGATGACATTGACTGATTGACAGATCTTGATGCTTTGCCAGAGATAGCCTGCATCTGTCAACCCTAGGATTCTGAGTACTGTCTCTTGCCACTCCTATAGTGCCTTTTTTATGTGGTGTTCCGAAGACCAAGGTTTCACTGTAATAACTATTAACAAATACAATCTGAAGGTCATGCTGCTCAATGCTAGAAGTCTAAATCTCAAGATGCACTCGCACAAAGCGCTCCTCAAAATGGAGAACATCGACATTTGTGCTGTAACAGAGACCTGGTTTAAAGCAGCAGAAAGCACCCCTGCGCTTCCAGGCTACAACTCATTCCACACCTTTCGGCCCTAGAACATGGCCGGAAGCTCCAAAGGTGGTGGTGGTGTCTCCATATTTATAAAGGATCTGCACACCCCCAGACAAATAGCCCAGCATAATGCATCTGAGATACTTCAGGTACAACTAACACTGGGTAAGATGGTGATTCAGATCATAGCCTACTATAGGACCCCAACCATGTCCTTAGACTCTAACTCCACGTTCCTAGGCACCCTGGAATCTATCAAGGTCCAGCCTAATACTCTCATACTAGGAGACTTTAACTACCCCTCCATCAACTGGGAAAACTGCTCATGTACCAATGCATTGGCCCAATGCTTCCTGGAATTCATCAATTCCAATGCCCTGGACCAGCTCATTCTGACCCCCAATACAGGAAGCAACATCCTCAACCTGGTTATCACTAACATGGGTGACTGTTGCTCTGCACCAATAGTCTACTCCTCCCTGGTTAGATCCAACCACAAACTAATCACCAATGAAATCTGCATCTCACCTATGCCCCTGCAAAAGTAACCACTTTGAAAAACTTCTCCAAATCTGACTTTGGGCTCCTAAAAACAGAGGTGACTAACTTAACAGCACCTATGCCAATAGAAAATAGCTGCATAACTGCCGAATCTTAGACCAATGAACTGTACAAACACATACATAAACGCATGGAACTAGCCATACCTAATAGAACCAAGATGCTCTCCTCCAAAAAAAGGAACCCAGTCTGGTGGTCCCCAGCCATCAATAAACTCTACAGCAGAAGGAAGAAACTGTTGCAGAAAAAGGTGAAGTCCCAAGACTGGAAAAACTCCCTTACTAGCCTCAACAAAAAGTTGAGATTGCTTATCAAATCCTCTAAAGCCAGCTATGAAGGTAGAATTGCAGCAGACACTAAAAACAACCACAAAGTCTTCTATAGTTATATCAAGAACCTCCACGGCAATACCTACATTTGCTCTGAGTTATTGCACAATGGTACCTCCTATACTGAGCCAACAGATATTGCCAACATACTGGCTGACAGATTCAGTGCTAACTTTACCCCCCCCCCAAAGCCCCAATCACAATACCAGAAGAATGCCAGGTACCCAGCATTTCTGCAGCACAGGTAAAAACTGCATTGTCCAAGGCCAAGAATACAGCATCCATGGGACCTGATAATATCCTTGGCTGCATCCTACATGAGGTACAAAATGAAGTGGCACCACATCTGTGTGCTCTGTTCAATAACAGCCTTACCTCAGGCTTTGTCCCTACCAAATGGTGCACTACTACAGTCATCCCTCTCCATAAAGGGGGAGTGACTAAAGACCCTGGGAATTATCGCCCCATTAGCTTGACCAGTCTGATATGTAAAGCTATGGAGTGCATCATCATGGACATGCTTAACAAGGATACAGGCAATCTCCAAACTCTAGACCCCGTGCAATTTGGCTTTGTTAAAGGGAGATCCTGCCTGCTTAACCTGGTTGACTGTTTTGAGACAGTCACTAAGGCTGTGGATGAGGGTAAGGCAGTGCACACAGCCTACCTTGATCTGGCCAAGGCCTTTGACACCATTCCTCACTCAGGAATTATTGATAAACTCACCAAACTAGGCAACAACCCCTATATCACTAGGTAGGTTTCAAATTGGCTCACAGACAAAACCCACAGAGTGAAAGTAGTGGATTCCAACTCAGACTGCTGACCAGCCATGAGTGGAGTCCCACAGGGATCGGTCCTGGGTCCTTTCCTGTTTGGCATCTACTTCTGAGAAGTCCAGGCCAACACGGAGGGACTCTGGCTGACCAAGTTTGCAGACAACTGCAAGCTGGGAGCCATTTTTATCTCCCCAGTTGATGCAGACATCCTACAGAAAGGTCTCACTGAGATCAATGACTGGGGTTGGACCCATGGCCTTAAGCTTAATGCCAAAAATGCAGTATCATTCCCTTTGGTAAAAACTCAGTCCCCACTAATTACCACATTTATGGGAGCCCACTGAACACTGAAGGTGTTATAAGAGATCTGAGCACCCAGGTTGACAGCAACCTCTCCTTCGATCACCACATTGCCACTGTGGTTAGAAAGTCCTTCTATGTGGCGCATCTCATAACCTGGAACAGTATGTGTGTTTTGTGCCCAATAATCTTAATAAAATTCCCAGAGTCTGTTATTGTAAACCACCTTCAGGGAACTGATATATGGCTTCTTATATACAGTTAGTAAATCTAGTCTTTCAAAGGGCTCTTGTTGTTATAGTCTGGCACTGTGCTTGGTTTCTACTTGGGGGTGCTATTTGACCCCTGCACAAAAGACAAAATAAAACTAGTGTCCAGAATATATCTACTAAGTCACTGTTATGGCAGAAGCAAAGCTCCTATATATTTCACCAGAAAAAAAAAAAAATATATATATATATATATATATATATATATATATATATATATATTCACGTGTAACATGCTGTGGCTGTAACACCTTACTTATAAATGGCTAAAGCAGTGCAGCCATATTCAGAGGTGGGCTACACTGACAGCACTGAGGTTAGTATTGCATTCTTAGGTGTGTTTTGTAGATAAATACCCTATTATTGTTAACTTATTTTTTTAGGAACTCTCAAATGAAGATGGAGACATGGACTTTCAAAAAGAATCCTCAGCGAGCAAGCAGGTATTATGGGCAGTGGGTGGGAATGCAGACAAGACATTCATTTGGGGGAGCCTATAAAAGGAACTGCATTTTTTCATCCATTTTGTGTTGGAGGAAGCAACACTACGGTCATTAAATGGCAGACTTGAATTTCAGTCTTCATGTTATTCAGAAAAATGCATGCTAATGCAAAACTTGTTTTTAACAATGTGTTAAGTGTATAACATATTTAAAATTTTCCCTGGATCTTTGTCCCCAATTGTTTTTGCCTTTGTTCTTGATTCTTTAGCAAAGAAACTGACAATGTTTATGTTAAGGCAGACTATATGTGTGGCCATATATGGTGGCTATTATTATTATTATTTATTTTTTAAATTATTGTCAGACATCTGTAGGAGTCAGTCAAAAAGTGGCAATAATTGCTGGGTAGGGGAGCACTCTGTGGATAGGTGTGACTTACCCTGTCATTGTTTGATCACAGCTTTGCAGTTAATGAGCTGTATTTGGCAGGAACACTGTCACTCAGTCTATTGTATTTTGCTGAAGTCTGTGTAAAACAATCACTGGTATAACTTATACTTGTATGTGCATGTGTGCAGTGCATTGTATGAGTAACAAGTTGACCTTAAATTCTTTTTTTTCCCAACACAATCAAACTTCAGGCATGTATACAATAGCTGGCTGTCTTTTGGGGTCAGTTTGGGGTTTGAGCAGAACAAGTATGAAAGCAACTAATCGCTGGCACATTTAGCACAGTGAGTAGTGTGGCACGATGAGTCTGTTGCCATGTCATTCTTATGTTGCTTGGTTCACTTCTTTGCTGTGGTTCCTTCTGTGTGGAGTCTGCATATCCTCCCTGTCTCTGAGCGGGTTTTATCCATGTGTAGTGTAGCACAGTGAGTAATCTTATCTAATCAAAGAAGAGGTCTAAGGTCTAGTCTAGTTCTCAGCAGGTGTACCTCTGTGTGCAGAGTCTGCATGCTTTCCCTGTGTTTGGGATATGTGGCAGCTGGTTTAGCAACTCTAAACCATCAATAGTGGTGTGTGTGTGTGTGTGTGTGTGTGTGTGTGTGTGTGTGTGTGTGTGTGTGTGTGTGTGTGTGTGTGCCCGTGTGCGCGTGCATGTGTGCGTGTGTGTGTGTGTGTGTGTGTGTGTGTGTGTGTCTGTGTGTGTGTGTGTGTGTGTGTGTGTGTGTGTGTGTGTGTGTGTGTGTGTGTGTGTGTGTATGTGAGACATACAGCAGAAAGCCTATCAGTATACTTCCTTTTCCTACTTGCCTAGCAAACTTTGTGGCTGGTATTAGCCGTTCCTGGGGTTGCTATAGATGGATGATGTAGCTCAACAGCACTAGATGAACAGATAGAAGTGTGCAGTGTGTATGTTTGTGTGTAAGGTGAGTGAGCATGTGTATGGATCCATGTATCTTCTAGTAGAGCTGGCTTCTTAGGCGTTTATATTGCGCTGTTGAAAACTCAAACTGTCGACAGCGTAATAATCGACATGAAAATGTCGAAACCCCCGAGCATCGAACATACCCAAAAAAAAAAAAAACACCCAAAGACAACACAAATTGCTCAATGCAGGGGGGCAAGCCCCCCTGCACCTCCCACACCCCCCGCTACTTAAATATACCAACTCCGAGATCGCACTACATTGCTGCAAATGGAAATCTCCCCTTACGGAGATTTCCATTTACACGCGCAATGACTTTCGCTTTCGACATTTGGATGCTGACAATATCAGCTTCGATATTGTCGGCCTTCAACAGGGTGAAGTAGACCCGCTTCTTAGAAGTAGTATGCATGCTTGTCTGTAAAAACATGCCATGCTAGACCTGGCTTGTTAAGGGCAGTGCGTGTGCTTGTATGAAAAAGCCATCAATATGTCACGTGATAGACCTGACTAGTTAAGGGCAGTGAGTGTGCTTGCATGAAAAAAAAAACATCAGTATGTCATGTGATAGACCTGGCTTGTTAGTGGCACTACAGATGCCTTTATCAAAAAAAAATCAGTATGTCATGATGTTAGACGCAGTGTGTGTGCTTGTGTGAAAAAAAAAGTCAGTGCACCTTGCGATAGACCTTACTTGTCAAAAACGCTATTTAGTATGTGTGAATGTATGAAAAATAAAGAATAGTTAACAAATAGTTACCTTCCAGAAAAAAGACATATAATGCACCATAGAATGCCTGTACCCTCAGACACAAGCTTACTACAGAGGTTCCATCTTGAAACTATGACCTTGGTCTGTCTCAGTCTGAAGTTGGCCCTGCTCAATATACGCATAACATCCCTATTATTTGTATGAGAGCTATGAACAGTGTAGTTATTCTTTTTTTTCTTTGCTCACAGTTAATCCTGGGATATGTTCATAGGTTGATATAGCTTGTACAGAGGCTTAAGTTATTCCTTTAACTTTCTTCACAATCAAACCTCAGAGGTTTGCTCCCATGTTTGCTACAGCTTGTCTAGGGTCAGGGCATTGTCTATGAGCAATAGGTTGGAATGCATTACTGGGATCATTATTTTTTCAGTTTATTTAAAAATCAAGTATCATACATGTATACTGGTTGCTGTCTTTTGGGTGTGGAATTTGTGGATATAAGGAGGCATGCTGTATATGTAAATCTGAAGCAACAAGTGGAAATAATGTTACTGTAGTCATTTGTTCTTTTACTTTAACCAATGTCTGACATCAGAGGTAGACACAGATAGCCTTTTGGGGTTAGGGTTGGAATGGCATGCTGTATATATTTATTTTATTTTACATTTGTTTACCGGGAAAGTCCGACTAGACCAGAAGCCCATTTTCAGTAGTAGCCCGAGGAGAAAAGCTCTAAATACAAATAAAAATTACAATACATATATGGTTGTTGAGAAAACATAAGTAACAAGTATACAGTAGGTTCCAGTTAGAAAAGTTAAAATAATAGCCAAGAGTATATACAAAATGAAAAGACTTGTGGGACACTATATATATGCATGTCAGAAGCAACTTGAAATATGACTGTGGCCAATTCTTTTTTCACTTTCATCCCAAACTAACACCAGAGGAGTACACAGAGGGTGATCAGCTTTTTTTTTGGAGGGGGGCATTCTTTGGAAAGCACTATTCCCAGATATGGTTATCCCTAGAATAATTTGTCTTCTTGGTTTATTGGAAGTTGCTCTTTTTTTCAGCGAAAAGAAAAAAAACTGACTTTGTTTCTGTAGTCATGATTTTTATTCAGTATATCATTTGGTGAAAAGGCTAAAAGGGGGCCTAAAATTCACTCCAGGACATCTGGGACCCACTGGCTTCAATGGGCCAGCCTGTCTTCCACATCCCTGATTTATTTCAGCTGTTTATTTCACAGTTATTACAGTGTAGTCTTGCCCGGTTAGGGTTTGTTGAAAGGGTCTCAGGAATAGGCTGCAGAAGAGTAACTATAGATGTCATTCATTAGCTAGACTATTATTTGGTCAAAAGGGTGGGGAAAAGCTCTAAAATTCACCTTGGGACAGCTATAACCTTGAATGTTTGGCTATTGCTTCCTTTATATGGAGTCTACATGCCTTCCATGTATCTGTGTTGTTTTGGCCATGTGCTCCAGTTTTCTCAAGCATCCCAAAAATATGATGTAGATGAACTGCACTTCCTCCAATATGTATGTAGGTAAGTGCACAGCATGTTTGTAGGTAGAGGTGTGTGTGTGTGTGTGTGTGTGTGTGTGTGTGTGCGTGTGTGTGTGTGTGTGTGTGTGTGTGTGTGTGTGTGTGTGTGTGTGTGTGTGTGTGCGCGCATGCGTGCATGTGTGTGTGTGTGTGTGTGTGTGTGTGTGTGTGTGCGTGTGTGTGTGTGCACATGTGTGCTTCTTGTGATACCTTCCTTGTTTGTGAGGGACAATGGCAATGCATGTTTGGCTGGTGAAAAAAAATCAGTGCATCTTTCAAAATTAAGGTATAAAATATATCACAGACCAGACAGTCCTTCACAATGTCTGGAGGCCTGCACCCCCACACACACACACTCACACACACACACACACACACACACACACACACACACACACACACACACACACACACACATACACCGCAGGCTGTAGAAGTAGACTTAGACACAGGCTTAGTAGTGGCCTCTGCCTGGAACTTCATCTAGTCTAAAACCATCTCTGCTTAGAAGTGTGCATAGAAGGTCACTGTATTTTGTGTGGGGGACTGGAAATGATCTGGCCATTACTACTACTTTATCTTTCCTCATAAACATACCTCAGAGGTGTACACAGGAGGTCACTATAGCTTGCCTAGAGGGAAATGTGCTGCTTAAGGCAATACATTGGATACATTACTATGATCTATATATTTTTTCACTTTCCTGACAAACATCACATGCTTATGCAGGTGAGTACCTTTTGCGGGTAGTGGTAAGGAGACATGCTGTTTATACATGTTGGTTGAAATATGTTACTATTTTCTATTTGGTCTTTCAGTTTAGCCTCAGTCTGACATCAGAGTTGTACACAAAAGGCAGCTGCCCTTTGGAGATAGGGCTGAGGAGGCATGCTGTATGTGTTTCACAGTAGCCACTTGAAACATATGACTGTGGGCATCTGTGCCATCACCCAATCTACCAGAAGGCTAAATAGAAAGTTACTATATTTTCTTTTATTTATGATAACATAGCGGTAAACATTATTCCCAGATATGATTTATCTACACTCAGAAGAATTTGTCTTCTCAGTTTATTTTGAACTGCTGTTTTATCAGAAAACAATTTCTTCTTTGAAAGAAATAAAGACCTGAATTGTATTCCTTGCTCATGTTTTTTTTATTCTGGCCATCACTGGACCAAAAGATTAGGAAAAAAAAAAACGCTAAAATTCATCTCAAAGCATCTATAACTCCAAACTCTATAGATTCTGGAGGCATAGTGGCCCCACATACCCATGGTTATTATGATTATTTATTCCAAAATAATCTAAGTAAAAGATTAAGGCTGAATTTATTTCCTTAGTCATGTTGTTTGTTTAGGCTTTCATTAGATGAGAAGGCTGGGGAAAAAAACTCTAAAATGGACCTCAGAACATCTAAAACCCCAGTGGCTTCTAGATTATTAAGCTATTACCTCCACAGTTATAAAAATTCAGTCTGGCTCAGGATGTGTTGAAAGAAAAAATGAAGACTAAAGGAATAGGGAGACCAATGGCCAGCGGTGGGGGCATCACTATTGGAACCCTCTGCCTAGGGTGCTATTTCACCTAAAGCCAGCCCTGCTTAGCAAGAATTAACATTGAAGGATTCATAACAAATTGATACTGTTAAGAGGCAATATTGTAAAATAAAAAACAAACAATAACAAACGATAAGAAACAGCATAAAACAGCAGTTTGACATTTAAATGTAGAAATGCACTTTTACTTCATTTAGAAATACTAATATATTTTCTCTTGTATTCAAAAAGGTTAATACAAATTATGCACTATGATGTATTTCATGATATACCAATAAATTAATGAATATTAATTGCCTCTAATGCCATGTTCTTCAATGTCAGAGGCAAAACACAATGTAAGAAAATATTATTTCAAAAATAATAAAATAATAAAATAATATCAGCTCTTTTTCTTACCTTTCATACAGAGCTGGATCCTGGTCAAATGGGGCCTTAAGCAGGGTAATAGATCACAACCCCCCCCCCAAGCAGCCCCTCTTGCAATAACCACCTACCCCCCCCCGCACCAGCCTATTCCCCAATAATTTCCAGTGTGTCATTACTGTTTCTCCTCAGTTACCATAAACACTATTCAAACCTGTCAATGTTTATACTATTCTCTTATTTACTTCTACAATGATTACAGATATTGAAATAAAAGTTTTAAATTAAAATTTTATAGCACAAAGACTGATAGCCATTTGCTAAACAAACAATACAGTCTCACAATAAAAAAGACTTAGCACGAAGAGTAAACTTCTCTGCCCTTAAAACTCACATTCATTGAAATGGCATTAAAACCCACATTAAAAAAAAATGCATCTGGCCAGTGGATTTTTACCTTTGGGCCATTTCCAAACCATAGGCTCCTTGCACACATTTTTAGGGTAATGCATACATGTATATGTTCTTTGATTCACCTTCCTGATTGTATTAAATTATAATCCTTGTATAATACAGCACCACTTGTTAGAATGCATTTTAAATTTGTAGTTTTTCTTCCAGTAATGACAAAGCTACCCATTTCAGAAAATTTCAACCATAAAACACCACTCAGACTTCTGTCATTGCAATCCACCAATATCAATCAATATATACATACTCTGCAGAAGTAAAAGTCATCCAAATAATTCTGCATTAAAGAGATCTGTAACTAATGAAGAGGTTGCTACTGCCAAACAACTTTACATTTCAGTGTCACCTCTACAAATTCAGTGCCTGCTGCCCCTCAAGAAGTAATTGCCTATGTTTCATTAAAAACTGTTGCTAAGCTGTTAATGTTGCAATAGGGAATGACTGACAAGTTCATAGTTACTAGGCATACAAAGGAGGACATACTCAGGAGTGCAGAACCCTTATCCTTCCTTAAAATACACCACACAATCATCAATCAAAAGGGCACTGCAATATCAGCTCTCCATATACATGCTGTGGGAGTAGAAGCCACAGCCTTCTGCACCAAAGGCAATTATGTTAATAACACTGCTTTCATATTCTACAGTGCAAACAATGACTGCCATTGCTAAACAAAACAGTTAGCTGCACATTGAAAACAGACTTAGCATGAACAACAGTAAATTTATCTTCTCTTGAAGCTCACAATTCCATGAAAATGCACTGAAACTCATAATTCCCTGAAAATGTACTGAAACTCAAACTCAACAATTCCTTCAGCAGTCTGGTAGTTGGTGTAGATGATTCAAGCTCTTGTCTCTTGTAACCAAGTTACAGGGTCAAGCCTGATCAAGTTAATTGACTAACCTGTCCACCTCATCTAGTGCATTACACACCACACCTCTCAACCTCTTAGTGCAGGAAATCTGGACACAGCCTAAAATAATGGGGATGCAATGGTCCAAAAATAGGGACGGATTTTAAATATTGCTATTTTTAACTAAGAAATTTGCTAGAATAGAAGTCTGAAACTCAGATATATATCATTATTTAGTGACTTCAATACTCACCGCTTTGTCAGAAAACCACTAATTTTATGAGAAACAGACCAAATCTATTAGGCTAAATCTGGACATTCTTTGAAAATCTGGACAGTTGAGAGGTATGTTACACACACACTTACTTTCTCTCCCATACAGCAACAAACAAATGGCTAGTTTAAATTCTATACACACACACACACACACACACACACACACACACACACACACACACACACACACACATACACACTTTATCTCAGATGTGAAAAGAATGGACAGTTTAAATTACATGCACACACATACACACACACACACACACACACACACACACACACACACTGTCACTCATACATAGAACGTCTAGTTTAAATTACATACATACACATATACATATATACATACATACATACACACACGCACTGTCTCTCTCATACAGAAATAAACAGAATGGTTAGTTTAAATTACATAAATATATATATATATATATATATATATATATATATATATATATATATATATTGTTTGTTTGTTTGTGTCTTTCGGCTTTTCCCGGTTAGGGGTCGCCACAGCGGAACTCCATTCCGCTAATGATTGGCAGTAGATTGTTACGTGCTGGCTAGCTGGGCCTAATGCACAACCTTCAACGAAGGAACGCCCATTCATGCATGTCGCCACACAGAAGACGCTCTAACTGAGAATCGAATGGGCAACGTCTAACTGTGAGGCGACATGGCTACCACAACACCACCACCGCAGTCTACATATATATATATATATATATATATATACTGTATATATATATATATATATATATATACACACACACACACACACACTTACAGTTTCTTTCTCAATGGAGTGGCTAGTTTAAATTCTGCATACAAGTGTGAAATGTGTGTAACTCCATGTTGGTGTCAGTGCGTGTGATGCATGCATGGTCCTCCTTAAAGGAGAAGACACCACCACTGCATTGTTAAATTAATTTATTAATTAACTAAAATGTTAGTGTGGAAGCCCCATGGCCAGTGAGCCTCAGCCCAGCCACAGGGCTCAAGGTGGCTGTCTAGGTCACCTAGTGCTGGATTTGGCTCTGCTTTCTTAGCAAGACTGTCATAATTTACTCAGATCATAAGAGAAATTGATACTGCTTGTAACAATATTCTACAAAACAATGAATAAATGGAAAGCACAAGAAAAATAACATAAAACAGCAGTGATACAAGAATCATTCAATTAAAATGTTTATTTTGGAAGACAAATTTAGGACAGCACTTAATAATGTACTGTATGAGCATTTAATAGAAAGTAACTTGCAATATAGAAATCAGAATGTGACAAAATGGGAAGGTAGTCATGAGTGTGTTTATCCTGGCTTTGGACTGAATCATTTAACATACAAGCCAGCTGTTGTGAAGGGGAACTAACCATGACTTGTTGCAAGCCTGTCCTGTCCCATTGCAGAAGGTGATGTGATTTACACTCTGCATATCCCCTTGTCTGTGAAACAAGTTGTATATAGGTAGCACTAGGTCCTTTTTTCATGTGCAGTATCTTCATTTAAATTTACTGTTGTCTTATTTTTCTAATGTTTTATTGAAGGGGTACCAGCTGGCTGGCACAGTCTTATTAACACTCCTTTCACCAATATCAAGGATGAAGGAAAATCTTTGAAAAGACAGGCTGTTGCATGGAGTTTATATGGGGCAATTTATACCACTGGTACAGTATTTTTCATAGAAAATTTTAAAAGTGAATGTAAAAAGCAGCAAGGTAGATCACAATGCTACTGGTTAGCATTTTGCATTTTCACACAAGCTGCAATAGTGGACACTTCTGGGGGACAGATGAATGAAGCAGCAGATACCGTTTATAATGATTAGAATTTTGCAGTGTTTTGGAAGAATTTAGATTAGTAATAGGGAGTATGGGTGCCAGATGAGGAGTAAAAGCATTGCTTGCAAGAATACTCTAAGTAAGAGGAATAAAGTGACAGACTGCTGAATAAGAGATCTGATATTGTTAATCCTCGTTCATTCCTTACGTATGGGTATCGGTTTCGAGCTTGGAACTGAGCCAGCCATTTTTCAAGCTCGTGTCAGCTTCAAACTCTCGAGCTAAACTCTTACCCGCAATTCCCCTCTCTCTGTTACCTCAGATTTCATTTGCTGCTTTGCCATCCGGTCGTGTCAAGCTACTTCTCTTGAGCTAAGTACAGTCAGTTGTTGCTTAATTGCTTTACAAATTACTTTTCTGTCAGAAAAGTTGATTTTTTTGTCTCTTGCCCTATTGCATCTAGCGTTAATAATTTCCTCAGGTTTTTTTCTGTCCTTTATTTACCCTTTTTACCGTGAAGTAAATTCTCCTTACCATCATTTGTAATCCTTTTCCCTTTCTCTTTCATACCTTCGGGTACTCTCTTGCAGCATTGTTGGTATTTTTCTATTTGTTAATATGGCAGATAAAAAGAGTAGTCAGGGGTTTAGGCGGTGTTCTGATTGTGGACACAAACTGCCTACTTCTGATGCACACTCTTATGTGTTTATTGTTTGGGAGCTTCCCATTTATCTGTTGAACCACCTTGTACTACATGTGAAAACTTTTCTAATAGAACTTTGTTAGAAAGGAAAAATAAGCTGATACTGCAGGGACTTCTAAAATCTCCCTTTTCAGAGGCTATTTCTGGGTCAGAGGCCTCAACCCCTCCTAAAGCCCATAAGAAAATGGATGTTTCAACTAAGGCTAAATCCTTGCCTTCGTCCCTGGCTGGGGACTCTCACCAACCAAAACCTAAAAAGGCTAAAATTTCGGCTCCGGAGCTCTCTCAGTCATTCCCAGTGTTTTTGGTGCCCAGACCTTTGGCACCGAGGCCTTCGGCTCCATTAGTGATTTCGGGTCCGTCCTCTCCTGCAGCCTTCTACATATTGGCACAGAGGGGCTCCTCAGTTCAGACCATTACTACTGTATCAGCACCGACCATTCAGTTGGCGCAGACCTTGACCGCGATGGCTCCAAGATCTTCCTCGGAACCAAGGCCTTTATTGTTGACTCCAATTTTGTCGGTTCCAGCTTCGGCACTGACAACCACTTCGGCACCAATCCCTGTGTCAGTGCAGACAATGCCATCGGCACTGATGACTTCTTCGGTGCAGACTACAGTAGTTCAGTCTTTCTCAGCACCATTGTCCACGGTGCAGTCAGATGAGATTGGCACCGAGTCTGCCTTTTTTGTGGACTGGCCTGTTTCTCCCTCAGTCACTGTGAGGTCCACTAGAAGTCTTTCTGAACATGATGTGTTGCATCTTGTGGGCCAGGCATTCTTGGCCAGAGGTATTCCACCCCCCAGGAAACTATCTTTCCTTGGGAGGTGATCACCCATCTCCAAAGACACCTTCTTTTTCTCCTCCTTCATTGCCTTTGAAGTCCATGGATATAGTACAGTCTTCCCCTTCTGCAGTTCCCTTTATGGATCTCACTAAGGAACCGCAGTTGCCCTCATGGCAGGAAGGTTTTGCTACAACCCAGGATGTCAGCTGTGAAATGCATAGCTTGCTGCTCCACAGCCATCCAGGGACTCTGAGTCGGCAGGCTGAGCCACTTAGGGGAGGAGTGTCCCCTGTCCTAGACTTACACTCCTCTCTGGGTGGACTAGCCTTCCAACTGATGGAGAAGGCTTTCACTGCTGCTGGCAATAAAGGACTGTCTATACCTCCGCCCTCCTCTGGTACATTGGTTTCAAAAGTCGCTCCTAGCGGACAGCGGGTGCAAGGGGCTCAGGACATATTCCCTCAGGAATCCCCTTTTCCATTGTCTTCCCTAGCTTCTCCCACTGAGGAGGTCCACCGGAAATGTTTGTGTAAGAGGAAGCCCATGGACTCCACATTGGAGTCCCTCACCGAAGACACAGATGTCGATGAGGGGGAAGGATCCCCTCGATCACCCTCTGAGGTATCCTTTGGTGATATCCATGAAATCCTGAAACAGAGAGGTGACTGGCAGACTTCTAATCTGACCCCTGAGGAATCTGTGCTCCTGCAGGCCTTTCACGCCCAGCCCCCTACCTCCTGGGTTACTCCACCTGCCGATGAACTTGTCAAGTTAATCGTGCAGCATGCTTGGAAGGCCCCTGATAATGTTGAAGCTATTCCCCGGAGGCCAGATAAGATCTTGTCCCCTCCTGCTTCAGATTCCCATTGGTCCAAAGGTCTTCCTGTAGATGCTTTGGTAGTGGCAGCTGCAACAAAAAAGGATCTGGCAGAAGAAGAAAGCCAGACTGTCCATCCGCCTAACAGAGAGTCCCGGGCCCCGGATAGAATAGGGAAGTGCACCTTTGCTTCAGTGACCTTTGCTATCAGGTCCCTGAATTATATGGCATATTTTACGAGGCTTCAAAGGGACCTGGTTTCTGAGCTCTCTGAAACCTTGGCTGGTGCAGTGTCTGATGAGGTCCGTGACAAAGTGGCCTCTCAGCTGGCCACCATTCAGTCTATATCTAGCTCCTCTATGCGACTGATATCTCATGCATCAGAAGGAGCAGCTAGAGCGGTGGGTTCAGCTATGGTCTTGAGACGACACGCCTGGATGTGCTTGTGCAACTTCACGGAACCTTTTAAGTCTTACTTTCTTAATGCCCCCATTGAGCCCTCCTCATTGTTTGGGCCCAAAGTTAAAAGCACACTGGCCAGATGTGAACAAGATGGTAAGACCCTTTCTGCCGTAGGTGTCCGTTATTCTTCCCCTCAATGTGCTTTCTCCCAAAACCAAAACAGTGGGAAGATATGGTTCAAGAAATCTCAGGGTCCTTCCGTGACACACAGGCCGAGTTCTCCCCCAGAGGCAGAGGGGAAAACTCACAAGGAAGACACTCCTTTCGGGGCAGAGGGGGACCGCGTAACCAGGGTTCCAGGGATTCTTTCCCTGGTCAATCCTACCAGCGCTCCTGAAGAGCGGCCCAACTCCTTTCCTCTGGAGGTAGTTGGGGGACATTTCTCCTTGTACCCTTCTGCCTGGCTAACCATCACCACCGATTCTTGGGTACAAAGGATCATAACCAGAGGTTATCATGTCCCCTTCGATCTTTGTCCCGTCCCTTCAAAAAATCTTCCCAACGTTCCACCCAGTCAAAGGGAAGAAGCAGCACTACAGATAGAAAAGCTGCTAAGAAAAAGAGTCATCCAAATAGTCCCCCCAGACCAGATAGGATCCGGATTCTACTCAAGACTATTTTTGGTGCCAAAGAAAACCGGGGACTGGAGACCAATTTTGGATCTCAGTGTACTGAACAAGTTTGTGAGAGTATAAAAATTCCAGATGGTCACTATACAGTCTATCCTCCCGCTTTTGGAAAAAGATGATTGGATGTGCTCTGTAGATCTTCAAGATGCATACTACCACATAAAGGTGGACAGGCCATCAAGAAGATTTCTGCACTTCCATGTGGGAGCCAGAAACTACCTGTTCAGAGTACTGCCCTTTGGACTCTCTACAGCCCCCAGAGTGTTCACAAAGTGCATGGCAGTTGTCACAGCTCACTTGCGACTTCAAGAATTCCAGGTGTTTCCATACATAGATGACTGGCTCATTTCCACCCCCACCAGACATCTACTGGAAAAAGCACTGGCATACTCTCTCCTCGCTGCTCAAAGGTTAGGCATAACCATAAACTGGCAGAAATCCAATCTCACCTCATCTCAGTCAACAGAATTCATAGAGGTTATCTTGGACACAAAAAACTGCAGAGCTGCTATTCCAGAGCACAGAATTTTAAGGATAAAGCAATAACTAATTCCAATCCTTTCAAAGGAAAGATCCACGGCTCACTCGGTTCTACAGCTGTTGGGTTCCATGGCAGCCTCCATCACCATTGTTCCCCTGGCCAGTTTTCACATGAGGCTTCTACAATGGCTACTGCGCACCCAGTGGTATCCTTTTCAGCATCCTCTGTCAGCCATGATTCGAGTAACCCACAGGTGCAAACAGGATTTAAATTGCTGGATGATACACAATCTCTCACAATGGTCTCGTCCCTTTTCCCTCTAGCAACCCAAGGCCAGAGTGACCATGGATGCCTCCCTGATGGGGGGCTATGTCAGGGACAGACAGTCCAAGGCACTTGGTCCCAACGGGAGGCCCATCTGCATATAAATGTTCTAGAGCTGAGGGCGGTGCTTCTGGCGTTGCAAGCATTCCATCCCCTGCTGTCATCTGGGACAATTGTGATTCAATCAGGCAACATGGTGGTGGTCTGGTACATCAACAAGCAAGGTGGAACCAAATCTTACCCCCTTTGTCAAGAGGCCATGAGGATATGGCAATGGGCGATGGTTACCAACCCTTTTCTTTTAGCAACGCACATTACCGGGAGTTCCAACATGATAGCAGACAGACTCAACAGGTACATTCTGCAACCTCATGAGTGGTCCCTGAATCCTTTGATAGCGGCAGAGATCTTCCACCGCTGGGGCCGTCCTTGCTGCAACCTCTTTGCATCCCCGACCAACTACAAATGCAGCAACTACTTCACCCTGATTCCCCCTCCGGGACAGTCACCCAGGGATGCTCTAGTCCACGATAGGCCCTCGGGTCTTCTCTACGCGTTTCCACCCTTTCCTCTCATTCCCCAGTTTCTGAAGAAAGTCCGGTGGTTGAAGAGCAAGGTAATCCTCATAGCACCATATTGACCATGACAGATTTGGTTCCCATTCCTTTGGCCTCACCTACTAGATCGACCATGGATTCTCCATCCAATCCCAGAGTTGATCTCACACCCACAGAACCTGATTCATCCCAACTTGAACAGCCTGAAGCTCATGGCTTGGCTACTCCAATTCCCTTGATTGCCAGGCAGAATGATCTTTCTTTACCAGTACGTGATATTCTCATTGCTTCTCATAAGTCTTCCACTAGAATTACTTATCTGAGCAAGTGGAAAAGATTTACTTGTTGGCTGAAAGATAAACAAGTAGACCCCTTTTCAGCACTAGTGTTGATAATACTAGACTATCTGGCCAACCTGTTTCAATCGGGTATATCAGCCTCTACCATTAGAGTTCATTTGGCTACAATTTCTAATTTCCATGAGGACGTCCAAGATTCCTCTCTTATGTCCCATAAAATGTGCAAGACCTTCATAAAAGGTGTGAATCATCTGAAGCCATCTTTTAGAGAACCTATTCAACCATGGGATTTATCATTAGTTCTGCAAGCTCTGACAATGACACCTTTTGAACCAGCCTCTTCTTGCGACCTCGGGTATTTGTCATGGAAAACCTTGTTTTTGGTCGCTATTACTTCTGCCAGACGTATTTCTGAACTTCAAGCTTTATGTATCAAGACTCCATACTTGATTTTTCATAGAGATAGAGTGTCTCTGAGAACTAATCCATCATTTCTGCCTAAAGTGATCTCTGAAATGTCCATTAATCAAGCCATTGAATTGCCAGTTTTCTTTCCCAACCATTCAAACAGAGGAGAGTATTGCCTACATACCCTAGATATACACAGGCAAATCCATTTTTACTTAAACAGGACTAAACCCTTTCGTAAATCTGACCAGTTATTTTTTGGCCTTTTCTGGATCTAGATTAGGACTGGCTGTTGCTAAGGTCACATTAGCTAGATGATTGAAGGACTGTGTGACCTTTATTTACACACAGCGTAATATCTCATTGCCTACTACCATGAAAGCTCATTCAACAAGGTCGGTGGCAACTTCTGCTGCCTTCCATGCCAGAGCTTCCTTACATGACATCTGTGCAGCTGCAACTTGGGCTACGCCTCATACCTTCATCAATCATTACAAATTGGATTTGGCCTCCAAGGGAAGAGCATCTTTCGGTTCTATGGTGCTTAGGAATGTCCTTCCATGAGAGCCTCCCAGGAATAGAGGTAGCTGGGGACTCTGTCCCATACATAAGGAATGAACGAGGATTAACAATATCAGATAAAGAAGTTATGTCTTACCATAACGTTCCATCTGTATTGTTGATCCTCATTCAGTCATTACGACCCTCCCTCCTTTCCCCTCCTGTAGTTTCTAGTGGATCTCACCATCCAGTTCTCTTAGGTTATTTGACCAGAGGTAGCCTCTACCTTCTTTAACTTGCAAACTCAATCTGAGGTAACAGGGAGAGGGGAATTGTGGGTAAGAGTTTAGCTCAAGAGTTTGAAGCTGATGCAAGCTTGGAAAATGGCCAGCTCGGTTCCAAGCTCGGAACCGATACCTATACGTAATGACTGAACGAGGATCAACAATACAGATGGAACATTATGGTAAGACATGACTTCTTTTTTTTTTTAACTGCCTACCCAACTTGCCCACTGTTATTTTACTATGGGCTTTGGGGATATATATA
The DNA here is from genome assembly GCF_019279795.1 of Protopterus annectens. Taxonomy (NCBI): domain Eukaryota; kingdom Metazoa; phylum Chordata; order Ceratodontiformes; family Protopteridae; genus Protopterus; species Protopterus annectens. The sequence continues at coordinate 480,379,785 of NC_056739.1, forward strand.
GTAAGACCCCGGTACTTACATTGTTTTATATTGGAAATGTAATGTCTATCCAGAGCTACCAAGATCAGTCTTACATTTAACTAACATTTGGTAGGTGCAGAATAACATACTGGCTGCTTTATGGTGTTCTGTTTAAGACATTTAGTTTTGAGACGGATGCATAACCAGAAGAAGTCATCCTGTAAATCGTTTTGAATATGAGGTGTGTGGAGGATATCAGCAGCGTAAAGATCAAATGCTGAAGGGTGAGAAGTGTTTGTGATGTCATTTACAAATACAGGGAACAGTTTGGGTCCAAAACTGACCACTGTAGTACTCCTGAAATAAAGATGGCCTATTCAGCTTTATTTTCTCTTTTCTTCATCATAAAGGTCCTATATAACAAATAATTGCTGAACTAGTATAAAGTATTAGGAGTGAAACCATAATTTCCTGGTAGTATAGTGTCATTCACCATGTGAAAGGCTCTTTTCACTTTTTTTCATCTCACCTTGCACACGTTTCTCCATATGATTCTTATATTCACTTCATTGCAGGCATCCGTGTATGCATTGTACATATTGTTAACCAAGCTCTCACTGCATTATACCCACACAAACTGTAACAAATTTACACTGCTTCAGTTCTGTTCACCAGTCTGTATACTGTACTGTTTACAATTACATTTACTCTCTGAATGTATATTGTTTATATCTACACTGTGCATACTTTTCTGTCTTACTGCCACACTGCACCACATCATGTATGCATGTACCTTGTTTTTGTAATTGCCTTATGCATGGTAACTCATGATAACTGGCTGCTGGGCTGCACCCCACCCCCATTTCATTTGAGTGTTCTTTTTTAAGTTTTAGTAAACAAAATAATATTTTTTACAATATTTAGAAAAAGCAGCTTGCAACAGTTGTATTCTCCTGCCCATGGAAAGTGAATGCATGCAAAGAGCTTGAGTTCCACAGTATTAACATAGTATATTAATAAATAAAAACTTCAATCTGGCCAGAATCTGGGCATACATCAGAAACGGATGGTGGCTATGGGTGGGTGAAATGACTGGCCCTACTGTTTTTTGCTGTTGTAATTATGACTTTGTAGGACAAATATACATCTGAGTGAAAGAAACAAAATCAGTTTTGAGCTGTGACTGTTTGTTTGCCTCAAAATACATAAATAAAAGCATTATTATTATTGTTGTTATTAGTATTATCACTATTATTATGTTTTAATCCTAGCAAGGCCAGGTATGTCATAGGCATGGGAGGCTTTTTGTGGAAAAAAATGATTGGTCCTTCTGTTTTTTTGTAACTCTAGCTTTGCAGGACCAAGATATATTTAATACTTAAAGATACTACAGGTTCTGAGCTCCAACTGCTGCTTATGTAAAAAAAAAAAATACATTAATGTAACTATTACTTGTTTTTAAAACCTGGCAGGGTCAAAACAGATACTATGAGTGAGCTATGAGGATGTGATTGTGTATGAATGAAATGGCTGTCCCTGCTGTTTACTGTTGTAATTCTGGCTTTGCAAGATTAATGTGTATTTGGGTAAGGTGAGCTGGCATACAAGCTGGGACTACTATTTATGGGCAACAAAATTAACTAAAGTGACCATTAATATTGTTGTTATTTTAATCCTGGCAGGATCAAAGCAGATTCTTTAGGTGGCAATTGGTATGGTGGCTGTTTGTGTCTGAAATAGCTGATGCTTCTGTTTTGTTGTTGTAATGCTGACTTTGCAGGAATAATGTGTATTTGTTCAGTGTTGACACAGCTGGAATAAATCCACCCCATTGCAGTTATCCCCACCACCATTACAGTTGCTGCTTCCTGCAGTCCCCCCCCCCCCCCCAGGTCTGAAAGTCACCAAACCATATTGGGATGGGACGTGACTGAAAAGGTCCTGAAACCAAGTGACCTGCCAGGTTAAGAAACTCAGATAAATAAGTACACAGATGAGAGGTCAATAAAACAGATATTGGGAACCAGAATTGTTCTGTATCCAATAATATTTATCAGTCGCTGTGTAGGTTGTAGTCATGGTGATATGAAGATTTGTAAAACTAGGTTGAGTGTCAGTAAGAATTATTTATTAATTACTGGGCTCAGAAAGTGACTGCAAGTTATCTTTTCAACTATCATTATGACTGAACAAAGATTTGTTGGCCTAAAATCCTGAGCTGAAGAGGGGGTGACTTCTTTAGAATGGAGAAGATCAGGGAATGTTTAAACTGAGGGACGTGACTGTGGCAGTGTTTAAGAAGTTGAAAATGTGTACAAGTGGGGTGGCTAATGGACAAACAGCAAAGGGAAAGAAGTGGGTGTGGGAATGAATGATAAATCGCTTAAGTTTACCTTTCTTATCTAGATTTTTAGGAAGTTCTGTTACTATTCTGCAAGTGACTTCCTTAAAATAGACTAGGGTGGTGAAGCATTGTAAAGTGCTGAATGCTGAGTTTGACTTTGTATGATGGATGCATCAAAGCTCTTTCTTTCAGGTGATGCTAGTTTAGTAATGTGAAGTAGGAAGCATCCATATTGGGCTATGATTTACAGGGTTTCTTGTTACCAAAATGCACTCTATCCTTTAGTACTCCTCAGAACTGCATAGGTTGTGGTGTTGTTCTCACAGTTAGTTTTGTCTTGAGGTATGACACTATAGCTTCTTTGATTTTTATTTGAAGTTTTTTGGTGAGGGTGGGGACTTTTCATAATATGTGGCATTGTTTGTCTCCTGTGGTTTGAAGATCTTATTTTTGGCTGTTCATGTTGACTTAGTCCAAGAGTATTGTTTATCCTTAAGTTACTTTTTCTGTAGTGGGAAATGATTGTGCAAGACGTGTTTACTGAGCGAATTAAACCTGTCTAAGGTATGTTTGGGATTACTGCATTGGTAGAGAGCCCAAGTCATTTAGTTAATCCCATACAAGGTTTTCCTTTAATTCTAATAAGGATCTTATGATTACTATTATCACTGGAGGCACTTTGAGGGACTTAAATGACAGAATGGCCTAGTTAGGGAGGTGATCATTTACAATTTTGGTAAGAAGTTTTATTTCACTAAACTTCTGGGGGAAATTAGTTAAATTTAAGTTTAGTAGACTGCTATTATTGTTAAATGAGTTGGGTCTAATAAGTACATTAATTTGCTGGGTAAGGGCATTCTGAGCAATAACATGGATGACTCATGACTTTCTGGGTCCCAGAAATACAGTTGTAAAGGCCCTCATTATCATTATATGATTTCTTACAGTATTTTAGGATGTCCTGAAAAGTCAGTTTGAGCAACTTAGAACAGGAAATGGGTGGAGGGTGCAGAACTCCTGTAAGTACCTTAGTGTGATTACTAATGGTGACAGACACCAGTCTTTGGTTAAGTGAGTCTTCACTTCTTTTTGTTTCTAAGTGTAGTGACTACAGTTTGGGGGCTGATATTTACTATCTTCAGGACACTCTCATCTATTTGTTTCATTGTCAATTATTATGGAAAACAGAAAGTGTCCTGGAGCCAGGCTGAAGTATCCAGTTGGTTTCCAATAATTCTTGCTTCTAGTAGCAGATTTTATTTCTTATGCTCTGTGCATTTAGGTGACAGACCTTATAATATTTATAATTTAAGTTTAAGAAATAGTTGGATTATTGTGAGAACATGAATTAGTGAATTGAGTGAGCTACCTGGTTAGAAACTTGAAAAATAAATCAGTGTTCTATAAATGTAAATGAGTCTGGAGGTAAAAGGAATGACACATACAAGTCACGAACTCCAAGATGAAGAGGGGACGGTGTTATGGTTGATATTACCTGCAATGGAAAGTTTTTAATACAGGCAGGTAAACTAAGAAGTTGCTTTTTCCTGGTTCATTTGGCATGTGTTTTTCCATATCAGTAAGAATATTTGTTCTAACATGAAGCTGTTGTTTTGTTAAGAAAATGTAATTTTTCTTCTAGCATTGCGATAGTTGTCAGTGTATTTTTCAGGACTTTTTGGCGTTGTTTCTCTGCTATCGATTTTCACTAAGATAACAAAACATTTATTAGCAGTGCCAACATTAGAGTTTAGGGTAAGAAGGAAAACTGTGTGGGAGCCTTTTGTACTTATGGTTGACTTACATTACATAGCTTACACTGAATAATGAGAGGGAGTACTAATAGTGGATTTACTTCAGAAGACTGAAACTTTACAATCTTGAACTTCATAAGACTGAAACCCAAAATCCTGAAAACTCAAAATCCTGAATCCCAAAAGACTGAAAACACACAGGATACAAATAATGGCAATATTCCAGTACAAGGACTCATAGAAACACATACAAGACAAAGCATAGCAGTTTTCATCAAGTATGAGCAGGGGGCAAGCCCCACTGCACCACCCACATCACCTGCTACTTAAATATATCATCTCCGTGGTTGCGCTTCAGTACACCATCATGAGTTATGTTGTAGTATAGCAAGTTAAAAGGGAACATTAATAAGGTTACAACAGGTAGTCATAAAACATGACATGGTATGTCTGCCATTTTTTTTCTGTGGAGTGCGATCTCGGAGTTGATATATTTAATTAGCAGGGGGTGCAGGGGGGCTTGCACCCCTGCTTATACTTGGTGGAAAGTAATATGTTTTTTGTTGTTTAAAGTCAGTAGATGTATCCTGTATGCTTTCAATCTTTTGGGATTCAGGATTTTGAGCTTTCAGGATTTTGGGATTCAGTCTTATGAAGTTCGAGATTGTGAAATTTCAGTCTTCTGAAGTGAATCCCCAGTAGTACAGGGATGTAGGTATTAACATTAAAGGGGAGGAAACAACATGCACACCAGCCAATACAAAAATACGGTATAATTGCACACAAGCCAACACAAAAAGAAGGTATAATGCAGAAGCTGTCTACATTGTAGGTTGCCTTTGGTTCTGGTGCCTTGCAGGTTTCCGACTGCATTTAAAAGTTCATGTAATATCCACAAAGTTTATGCTCCCCCCCCAAAAAAAAAAGGGAAAATCAGGTGAACTGTTGATCAGCCATAGCCTGGAAATGGTGTGTAACTTCTATATATAACAATGCATACAGTGACTTTCATACACCATGTATGTTATATGTGTAGAACAGAGTGCACACGCACTCAGTATCACACACATCATGCATGACAGGTATGCCAAGTACAGATGTACATTAGGTGATGGTGAGTTTGACACTGCCCAGTATAGGTGCATGTCAGAGGATATCAGCACATGACAATATATGGGCTGCAACTCACCATTAGAGTGTTCCTAGAAGGGAAACTGATGTGGCAAGTATTTATATGGACCACATCAGTGCCACCTACATGAAACTTTTGGACAGCTATACACTGACCGTGGGTCATTGCTTTCAAATGCACTGTCCACTCCTGTACTGTTACACATCCACATCATACACTAAACTCTGCAGTATCCATGCAGCTTGTCTGTCTTACAGGAATGTGTTGAATAAACAAAACCCATGCAAAAACTCTTGAATAGCTAACTTGAGAATTGCAGCCTGTCAGGGTACGATTTTTTTCTATTTCAACTATTGAATTATTTTATTTACAGAATATATATTTAATATCTTCAGAATTTGCAAGTGAAGTGCACGTACCACTTAGGGATACTTGTCAGTCAACTACTTGCTTAGGAGATGCAAAGCCACTTATGTTTAAAACATTACATCTCTGCTGCAACTCTGTACCTGTTAAAATATTACTAAAAGCACTGACAGAAGATGATACAATTAATAGTGACCTATAAGACATATAAAACATGGTACATAACACAAAGTCAGTAATTAAAAACACATGCCAAGTATACATTAGGATCCATGTCACATAAAACGAGTAAACATACCTTCAAAAGTCAAAAAAACACTGGCAGCACTAGACCGAACCAAAAAAGAGATTTCTTTAGCATAGTTAAAGTTTAATAGTTGCTTTCATCACTAGACTTTGTCAAAAAACAAAGAAGTTCATAAAACCACATACAAATAGTGTTTAAAATGTTGAATCAACCAATAGTAAATGAGTTCACATAAAATAATTAATTAATAGAACAATTAAACAATCAAGATAAAAAACTTTTAAAAGGACAGTATGTAAATATTTAAATAGTCAATTTTCTGTCAAGTAAAAAACATGTGATATTTACATCATTTAAACCCAGGGGACAATCTGTGGCTAGTTTAATTTGCCACTCCATCTCCTTCCTTTCAATTTGATTCTTAAGGTTTCCACAACTTCTTTCTTGATTAATGTACTCCAAAATAGTAAAAGTGATTTTTTTTATATGCAGAACACTTAAACGAATGCCTGTTTAAAGCATTATTCTCATCCTTAGCTTTAATTGCATAAATGTGCTCCTTGTTTCCCTTACTTAAACTCCTAATGGTCATACCAATGTAAAATACTGTGCAACCAGAGCACAAACCAATCAAGATTATACCTTCTGTATTATAAGAAGATCTACCAGGAATTTTGATGGTATATGAAATGTAATCAAGTTCTAAATAAAGTCCTTTGTGAATGAAGCTACAACTATTGCATTTGAAGGTTCCACTAGCTCTTGAAGTAAATGGCAAAGAATTTTTTATATCATCATTTTCTAAGATTTGTTTTATGCTACCATTTTTCTTGTAAAGAAAATGAGGTGTTTTACCAAAAACACTAGCAATATCATTGTTCCCCCGATCACTTTCCAGTTATTCTGTATAATTATCCTGATGGTATCACTATCAACGGTCATTTCTAAACAACACCTAGGTATTATATTGGAGTTATCAGTAAAGGTCAACTCACTATCCATTGTTCTTTTTCTGATGAAACCTTGTACCAATATAGGGGGAAATTCTGTAGATCCTTTACTGTTAACTTCTTGTGCTGTAGCTTGTAATAATTCCAAGGAACAACCTGTTTCAAAAAACAAATTAGTAATAAAAACAATTTCAGACCTAAAATCACTATCTCTACTGACTATTCATGAAGCCCTTATGAGTTTGTCTCTATGTATGTTTTTCTTCATATAACTAGGATGATTACTCTTGTAGTGAAGATAACTATTTGAATTTTTTTCGATGTACGTTACTAAAAAATAACATTCATTGCAGTAACAGTTAAGCTCCACATCCAAAAAGTTTACCTTCTGGCCTATATCGCCAGTTGTGAATGTCAAAAATGTAACTATTTAATTCATCTAACAATTCTTTGTGTACTGAGGTAGAACCTTTAATGATAAAAAATTAATCATCTACAAATCGATGATAAAACACTATACTAGAAAAATGTCTGATCGTGGATACATTTCTCTGGTGTTTTTTATGAACTTCGTTTTCTGACAAAGTCTAGTGATGAAAGCAACTTTAATTATGCTAAAGACATATTTTTTGGTTCAGTCTAGTGCTGCCAGTGTATTTTTTTGTTTTTGGCATTTTATACAGTGGTTCCTTTGAGATTTAGTCAGTTTTTGCTGGTTTATACCTTCAAAAGACGTGGCAATTTTACATCAGAATGCTGTAAAGCAAAGTACATAAGAGACAGGAATGAAAAAAAGTCCACCCAAAGCAAACCTGGTAACTGTGGAAGAGATAAAGCTTTAAATATCTGTGCTAACATTAGGGCTTCTTTCTCTTAAATATTTAATAAATTACTTCCATGGCTATAGTACCTCAAAGATAAAGTGAATTCTTAATGTTTCTAGAAAACCAAGGTACATCCTTTAGTTTGAAGAGGCAGGACCTCAGAGCTAATATATTTAATGACAATGTATAGATGTACAGCCCCTGTATCTGGTTAATAGCACAACCTCCAGGCATACCTCTTAGCCACTGATTGCAAGAAATCTGGGTAAAGGCAAAAACAATGAGGTGGGGAGCAGCACCTCAAAATCAGGGGCAATTTTTAAATATTGCTCCTATAGACTTAGAAAGTTTCTAGAATGACAGTTGTATTAATATACATTTTCTGAAGAATTTAAAGTCTGAAACTACAGCAGTGTATATCATTATTTAAGGACTTCAATCCACACAGATTTGCCAGAAAATGACACATTTTATGAGGAGCAGACAAAACATATGAAGCAAAAATCTGGACATTCAGTGAAAAATCTGGACAGTTGAGAGGTATGCCACCATGAAAATTTTCTTTAGTGCCTCAATCTGCATTTCTGTAGTTTTTTTACATATTACTAAGTAAATATACAATACAGTTTGGCATTTTGTGGTCAACTATCACAAAAAAATTTACATTTTCCCTGCAAGTTGCTAGACCTGTGTCTTATGCATGATGTTTTTGGCCAGTCCTTCAAGGGATGTGGCCACTGCACTTGCTGGGTGACCATAAATCTCCAAGTGATGACAAAAAATGACAATATTTGCTAAGATCTGTATGGTCTCTTTCAGATGTTGTTGTAACTTATGTTGTTTCTGGATGAGAACCCATGGGACATGGATTGACTTTAGAAGCAGGTGGATGGGGGCCAAGGCTGGCATTGCCCCCCCCCATCAGTCCCACATAGGCAGCCTAATGGTGGTTCACAACAGTAAGTAAAATGGACGATAAGCAGTGTGCTGTGCCATTCATTAAATTATTTTTGGTCTTATCATCCAGAAGATGGTGGCTTTCTGTTCTGTATGAATCTGCCACTTAAACAAATACTAAGCAGTAAGGCAACTAGTATTTCCATATATGCAGGTATTTATTCTGCATTGCAGTATTCACAAATCTATGTCACTACAGCAGGGGATTCTAACACAGCACACCTAGTCATACAACCTACATAAGATGGAAATGTGACATATATGTACAGAGGTAGCAGTCTGCAGTAGGTGTCAAAATCTGATGCATAACTAGCAAATGATAACACTAAATGCCTTGCTGTCTTGCATTACTGAATCTGTGGGTGTCTCTTATCCAAGGGGACCAAGTCCCCTTATTCTTTTTTTGTTATGTTTGTTTACAGGTCACATGTCCTATGAGTATTCCATATACATATGATCCTTTGCATTGTGTTGTGGTTTAGTCATGGTTGAAAAAGTGTCCCTGGACCAGCCTACTTATTCAGTTAACAAATAGATACATCCAAAATGTTACACATTAGCCATGCATATCTGGGCAATTGTTCAACATTACTACTTACCTGTATTCTGGAGTTATAAAGAGTTGTGTTATCAAAGGGATTTTGAGATGGGTCTGACTAGCTCTATACAGCTTATATTTAATATTGTGATGTAGAATGTTAGTATATGTTGTGATATACTTACATGTATGTATAGGTACATTTTTTTTACTCTATTAATGCACGTTCTTATTTAATGCTTGCTTTACTGGTAGATGGTGTTTGTCAAACATGTGGATCATTTTAAATGACTGCATGTGCATCATCTTAAATTGTGTGTATACTATTTTTTTTTATAATTGTTTCCCCACAGACACACACACTTACACATCTATGTTTACTGTTTCTTTGTAAGCATTTTTATGATGTCCAAGAAAAACTGCAGACTACAGTAGTGGTTAGCATGACTGCCTTACCGGAAAATGCATTGTTGTCTGTCACTACACAGTTATTACCATACCATGTTGCATAGCAATTTTCTATTATAATATTTTATTATAACATTTGTTCTTGCTTTATTGCTGTTGGTATAATGTTACTGATGTGCACATTATAGCATTACTATAATAGGCTGCCATTTTTTTTATGTCATCGAGGTAGACAGTAGCACAGTGCCATAAAGGGCTTTCTCATTGTTTTTTATAGTCCACCCATTCTAGAAAATCACCATTACAAAGGTCTATCCCATTTGTATTTATTTTTTATTTACTTTTTTGAGGGGGGCGTCTGAAAAAATATTGCTGCCCACTTAAAAGATCATAACTGGAGTAGAGTTGTATCTACTAGGCAAAACCCTTAAATATCTTCAACAATATGAACAATTTACATTCCAATTACATGCAGACTCATAACTCTGTCAATTTATAATTTTGATCCAGATTCCAAGAGCGTTCATCTTAGATCTCACTTCATGAAATATGATAGTGCCGTTGACCATATCCATCCAGTAGTATGGTGTATTATCTGATGAAGTCTCTTTGAAGGGACAAAAGCGCTTATGGACTTGTGTTACTGTATAATAAATTGCTTCTGTTTTATCTTTACACTGTGTGGAGAGTTGGATTTTGTATATATTTGTTTGGTAGTATATCCATTTAGGTTGTTATTTTTTGGAATCTGAATAATATCAGTAACAATAATCAAGAAATAATTGCTCAATGACTGCTACAGTTCCTGCAGCTGAATCCCATGGATAGCCACTGAAAACGTTAAACTAAATGGTTAAAAAACTGGCATTTCTGTCAGTAAATGCAGCAGGTGTCTTTGGTAACTTTCAGTCCTTCAACCCTTTTGAAACAAATGTTCAGAATATTAACTTTTAAAGCGTTCCATCATAGCCTGTCATGGGAACATTGTGATATTCTATTCCTTTGTTGATTTTGCAATGTGCAGATAAAACTTTTTACAACACAGCTGTGCAAAGACAGTGTCCAAGTTCAAAAAACAGAGTCTCAAAGAAAGTACACGAAGACTGTTCAGAATACTGAAAGTTGGAACAGTGTTCAGCAAACATTTGCTGCATTAAATGCTGTTTCATATATTTGGCTGCCATCAATAATTTGGAATAGACCAACCAAATGTTACCCAATAGCAACAGGTTCCAACTGAAAATTCAAAGAAACAAAACCAGAGGAATTCAAAATAAAATAAAATGAAAAGGTGTAAAAATTATAATAGTTATTTAGCAAAGCTTTCTAGACAACTCTTTTTTTAATGCTTACAAGGTGAATGGATGGATTAACCTTGTTGTAGTCACTGATAAAGAGTTGTCTCAAAAGTTTTGCCAAATAAATATTATCATTTTACATAGTTTCATTTTATTTTATTAATCATTTGGAACACTCTTATAACATGTGCCTTGGATATCACCTTGTGGTTATAACAGTTAAAACAGTACCATTACACTTTGCCTCCCAGAAGATTAATTACACAGTTGGTGAACAAAAGCAGCTTCCCTGCATGAGAGAGCACATAGTTTGTTATCCTTTAACTACTAGATCTTGTTTACCAAATAATTCTCTTGTCTGCCCATGCTGTTTGCCCTTTCATTTTGGTTATTCTTTTCTTAGCACTCTGCAGTGGTGGAATCAGTACATTTAATTAAGGGCGACTCCCCCCCCCCCCCCCCAGTGATTTTATATTTCTGTGTGGTGGTATTTCCTGATGGTTTGGCATTGAGTGGCTTTTCCATTCATTGCTTATAATGGAAGCATGCAAAATCACCTCATCATACAAAAAATGCACCTAAGCCATTAAAAGGATCTCCATTGCTGATATGATAAGAATGTAAGTCCATCATGTTATGAAATCATCAAACAGTACCCATACACTGAAAAATGTTTACTGAAAACAAAACTAAGAAATCCTTTTGAATAGTGATACAGCAGATAGCATAGTCACCTCACAACAAATGGTTTCTGATTCAATTAATTTAAATGGGGTGCCTTCTGTGTGGAGTCTGCATGTCATCTCTGTGTTCGCATGGGTTTTCTCTGGGAACTCTGGCTTCTCCCACATTCCAAAGATATGTAGTAGGTGGACTGGGCACTCTAAACTGGCTGTACTTGTGAGTTGTATGAAAGAACAACTAAAGCATTTCTAGCCACCCAACTGTGTGAACCTTGGTTCTAGATGATTGTTATTGTTGGAGTGACACCCTGACCCCATGTGGAAAAATGGCTAAAAGTGGTTGTGAATGGATGGATGAATGGATTGGAATTTACTGGAGACTGGATTTGAGGAGTGAATATGTGTCTTCAATTCATTGAAAACCAGGATAACTGAAAAGCAGATAAAATGTAAATGATGTTCCTTATTGCGGATAAAGATCACAGTGGTAAAAATTCCACAGTACTTATTTTATGACATTATTAAAAAAATAATAGAATGTAAGGATATGAGGCTCGAAAATGGAGTGCCAAGCTAAAACTAATAGCATGTAAGGATATAGGGTTAGAAAATGGAATGCAAGGCTAAAATTAATAGCATGTAAGGATATAGGGCTACAAAATGGAATGCCAGGCTAAAACTAATAGCATGTAAGGATATAGGGCTACAAAATGGAATGTCAGGATAAAACTAATAGCATGTAAGGATATAGGGCTAGAAAATGGAATGCCAGGCTAAAACTAATAGCATGTAAGGATATAGGGCTAGAAAATGGAATGCCAGGCTAAAATTAATAGCATGTAAGGATATAGGGCTACAAAATGGAATGCCAGGCTAAAACTAATAGCATGTAAGGATATAGGGCTACAAAATGGAATGCCAGGCTAAAACTAATAGCATGTAAGGATATAGGGCTACACAATGGAATGCCAGGCTAAAACTAATAGCATGTAAAGATATAGGGCTAGAAAATGGAATGCCAGGCTAAAATTAATATCATGTAAGGATATAGGGCTACAAAATGGAATGCCAGGCTAAAACTAATAGCATGTAAGGATATAGGGCTACAAAATGGAATGCCAGGCTAAAACTAATAGCATGTAAGGATATAGGGCTACACAATGGAATGCCAGGCTAAAACTAATAGCATGTAAGGATATAGGGCTACAAAATGGAATGCCAGGATAAAACTAATAGCATGTAAGGATATAGGGCTACAAAATGGAATGCCAGGCTAAAACTAATAGCATGTAAGGATATAGGGTTACAAAATGGAAAGTCAGGCTAAAACTAATAGCATGTAAGGATATAGGGCTACACAATGGAATGCCAGGCTAAAACTAATAGCATGCAAGGATATAGGGCTACAAAATGGAATGCCAGGATAAAACTAATAGCATGTAAGGATATAGGGCTACAAAATGGAATGCCAGGCTAAAACTAATAGCATGTAAGGATATAGGGCTACACAATGGAATGCCAGGCTAAAACTAATAGCATGTAAGGATATAGGGCTACAAAATGGAATGCCAGGATAAAACTAATAGCATGTAAGGATATAGGGTTACAAAATGGAATGCCAGGCTAAAACTAATAGCATGTAAGGATATAGGGTTACAAAAAGGAAAGTCAGGCTAAAACTAATAGCATGTAAGGATATAGGGCTACACAATGGAATGCCAGGCTAAAACTAATAGCATGCAAGGATATAGGGCTACAAAATGGAATGCCAGGATAAAACTAATAGCATGTAAGGATATAGGGCTACAAAATGGAATGCCAGGCTAAAACTAATAGCATGTAAGGATATAGGGCTACACAATGGAATGCCAGGCTAAAACTAATAGCATGTAAGGATATAGGGCTACAAAATGGAATGCCAGGATAAAACTAATAGCATGTAAGGATATAGGGTTACAAAATGGAATGCCAGGCTAAAACTAATAGCATGTAAGGATATAGGGTTACAAAATGGAATGCCAGGCTAAAACTAATAGCATGTAAGGATATAGGGTTACAAAATGGAATGTCAGGCTTGGGTTCAACACAGCAGAAATCATAGTAATTAGCAGTCTTTCTTGTTATCTCTAATGTGGGATTACTGAAGTACTGGTATTTTTATGTAAATATTGATACTATGGTATCCCAGGATTTCTCTCTCTTTTTTTTTTTTTGATGTGCAGCAATTTTGAAGTTGTTATATCTAATTAGGGGTATGAGGGGTGGAGCCTCCCCCAAATGTTTCAGGATGTGGGGGGTCTTTTCCTCACAAAAAGGTACTTTTTTTCTTCCTGAAGGTTTTAAAAACTATGATTGTGGTTTGAAAGAGCATTTTCAATGTTTTGTGATTGCACTTTTGATGGTCAGTCACAAACACTTGCAGTTTCATTAAGAAGGCTAGAAAACTATGAAAACATTAATAAGAATATAAGATATGTGTTCTGAAAGGATATAACAAGGGTAATATTTGCAAAGGGTGAAAAGGTAAGAAGAAATTTAAGTATGTTAATGAAGCAATATATATATATATATATATATATATATATATATATATATATATATATATATATATATATATTTTTTTTTTTTTCAAATTATATCTATTTTGAACTGAATAAACCTGCTGAGCACAAAGGCTTTATTCTGAGTATAACCTAAAAGCACACTGGTTAAGTAACATGAACAGTGTCAGTCTGTAGGCCAATGGAGAGTAAGGAAATCAAACCTAGGGCTAGGGGATAAAGTTAAGTAGTAGACCATAGCCTCCATATTCCATGTGAACTGCCAGGATAACAATGTATTGTTTAACATTGGAAGAAATAGAAAATAGTACATTTTCAATTAATATTCTATATTTTATGAATGTAGTAGATCCTGCCATTATTCTTAAACATGTATAGTGGAATAATTTACATATTGAAAAATGTTTTGACAGAAGATTACAATTTCTAGAATAAAATGTAAGTAAATAATGCCCTAGGCTCAGACATTTAAAAAAATTGGAATTTAAAGAATTCAAAACAGAGATTCTGGGTCCACTCAGAATAACATTCGACAACCCACTGCAGGGAGAATGAATTAATCAGAAATAGTATAAAGTCTATATGGTAGGGATTCAATAGAAAATTTAATGCCTACATCTTTAATGTTGGCATTAGATTAAATACTGGATTGATTTCTTTCCACGCAAGTAAAATACCCACTTAAAGCAAACAATTAAAGTGAAAAATATTATCATAGATATTTGCCTGGTAGATATGCAACTTTATGTAAACTTTCTTTTTGACTTTCATGAAAAAGAATATCAAAATGGATGCTATTCATGTAGGATAATCTCACACAATTGACAATGACCAATACCGTATACTGCTAAAAAAAATAACGTCAGCATTGTTTATTTAACTAAAGTAATGGCTAAAACACTTCACATGGGCAGTGGAGACAGGTAATATAAAACCCAAGTAACACAGTATTCTCTGCGGCAGCCACATTTGTTCTGTATTTACCGACATAACATCAAAATTGTTTCAAAGCATCTAATGTACGTATTATGCTGATAGTATACAACTGGGTAATCTGATAAGGAATGAAAAATGTAAACATTTTATTTTAAAATAAATTACTCGATGCATGTCAGTGGATGATAAAACAGCATTTACTTTAATTTCAAATATGGTTAAAAATACTTTTGGACATTTTGGTACCATTTGAAAATGGGAAGCCTCATTACTCAAAACATGCAATGTATAAAGGTATAGGAGTCCAAGTAGACAAAAACTAAATTTAGATGAACGTGCATCTGTAATGTTTGAAAAAGCATACAGCAATTTCAGAATTATGCAGCATTTTATTACATCCCTATTAGCTGAGGTGTTTTTAACTAGCATTTGCTGGAGTCGCTTAGAATATGCAGTACCAATCTGGGCATGTAATAGTAAATCAGAAGGAACATAAAAAGAGTAGAAACATTACAAAAAGAGGTTAAACTCTCTCATCCATCATTAATTGGGCAAAACAGAAGCCTTAAAGCTTTATAGGCCTAAATACAGATGGCTGACAGACACATTAATACTCTTGTACAAAACCTTCACAGACAAATGATTATTTAAAGGCTACAAATGGTTGAAAACATTTAGACTACACAAGTAAAAGATCAATAATACAGCAGCAAAAACTTTACATAGAGGACAGTGACTACATGGAATAAATTTACTTTAATATAAGTTACACCATTGTCTTAGAGAGTTTTATTGAAAGTAGCAGTAGTTGTTTTTTTTAAATACCTTTAATGAATTATCACTTGTGACATAGGCAAATTTACATTTATATAAAAGTAATCAAACTGTATTAACAAGTTCACATTTACAAAGAGTATACTTCACATATATTGCTATATCATATAACCTAAGCAATGTTACATAAATTATTCAATTCCTGCCTTTTTTTAAACAAGAAACATCTTTATTAAACCATCATTTACAACATAGGTAATCATCCATTTCATACCTCTCAACCTCTTAGAGCAAGGAATCTGGACAAAGCCATGAATAAAACTGGGACAAAGCCCCAAAAATAGGGACAATTTTTAATTATTGTTCTTATAAACTTAGAAAGTTGATAGAATAACAGGTTTGCGATAGCATGATTTTTTTCTGAAGGGTATGAAGTCTGAAAATCAAATGTATGTAGTTATTTTCTAACTTCAAGTCTTTAATGATTTGCCACTAACTTGCCAGAAAACCACAACTTTATGAAAAACAGACCAAAAATATGAGGCAAAAATCTGGAAATTCAACATAAATCTGTACAGTTGAGAGGTATGATCCATGTTTGTAAATGAAAACAAACCACACTGACACATTCTTAATTGCAAGCATTTTACATCAAAAACCATACCGACACACTCCCAGTTGCAAACATTATACATCACTTATAATCTACTCAATCATTTTCAGTTAAACATTACATAACTCATTTAAGTCCTGCTTTCTTTTAAACCTTATTCTTCCCCTGTATGTATTATTCCCACAATTCCCATTTTTCCTAAGTAATAGTATTTGTTGACCATGATGACAATGCAGCTCCATACAGTTGCATAAAATATTGCCTTTACAATTAGTAGGTTCTAAGTGATTACACTGAAATTATACAATGACTAGCCATTAATATTCAAAAATGAGCACTCTGATCGGCCAACCAACGTGCCAGTGTTAAATCCAAGAATATACTAACGGAAAAATGTCCGGTCGCCTGGACTTTTTCATATTAGTATATCTCCTGATTTTTTTTACTTTTTTTTTTGGCACCAAAAAGAAAATGGAAGACCTAAAATGAACGAGGGAGATAGCGCAGACAAAAATAACAGGATAATCAGGTACGGTCTGCAAAATTAAAGAAATGTACCTGATTATCTTTTTATTTTGTCTGTCCCAGCTCTCCCGAATGTAAAAAGTCTCCCGATTTCTTTTTTTTTTTTATTTTCAATTGAAAAAAAAAAAGCAACAGAGATCTTCCTTTCTCCATTGCTACCTCTGCACAGTATTGATGTGCTGCGTATGAGTGGGAATACAAGTCCCTTACGCATGCGCAGTACATCAGAAATGCCCCAGGATACCGGAAAACTGCAGAAGGGCAGCACTGAGTCATTATACAATGACATTATTTAAGAAAAGTAAGTATTTTTTTTTCTTAAATAATGTCATTGTGTAATAGCAATAACCCACGGCTGGCTGTGGGCAATGCTGGATTTACCCACAGTTGGCTTTGTTTGGTCACTCGGGCTTCGTCCTCATGACCAAACCACACCAGCCATTGGTAAATCCAAAATTACTCCACACCCAGCCATGGGTTATTGCTTAATTAGATTTCAGAGAGCTTAAAAAAAACTTTGACATACCATATACAATTCTGAAATTAAAAGAGAATGCAGGTTGAAGCTGGCAAATAAATATAAAACTAATGAGTTAAAATATACATGCAGATAAAGCATACAAAGAATGGAGTAGATGCGCTGGTTTCATATTTTAGTAATGTTTTAAACTTAAGGTTGACACAGAAATGAATAACAAAGAATTATAGTTGATGGGCAGGCTAAAAGAATTTTGATTTCCAGACAGAAATCTGTAGTATAGAATGTTGCTGTAGAACTTAAAAACAGTTTACTGAGCAGATGGAGAGGTTTTTAAAATAATACATTGAAACAATGCTTGCATTTGGAATCCTAAGACAGTTTTCTTTTCACAGAAAGAACACTGGCATATTGCATACCTTCCAGTGTCTAGAACTGGTAGGGAATATGGGTACCCGAATGCAATTACGTGTAGAGAGTAAACATGTCACTTTTAATGGTATACTTATGATACGCAAATAGTGTTTGCATGAAAATGATTTTCATAATGTCTTTTACAGAGCAGATGCAGGTCACACACCTGATATTATCCTAAAGTAAAAAAAGGCCTCACTGAAGGATGAAGAACCCCAGTATGATATGGTAGGGTACGAGACATCCTTGTAAGAAGGGAAGGATGTTTACTAGATATTACTTTCAAATCATAGTTCTAATTACTGTAGAAAGACTTTTTTTTTAATTTAGGCTGATGAATCTGGTAGATTGGGCACTTGCATGTGTTCTGACTGGAAGAAGCAGGCACTAGGTTTCTCAGTAGTCCTACTGTATTTTTAATTTTCTGGGTGTTTAGGGGTGGAATGGGCACACTGGCTATATATAGGCATAAAAAGCACTTGAGGAGTAAGCAACAAAAGGTTGTTCAACATTATTGGAAATTCCCATTCCTAGGATCAGTCAGTGGCAGTTGGTTTGAGTTTAGTGCCCAGCTCACTCATACTCATTTGCTCACACCCATGTAAATCTGCATTTATAGTCATTGTATTAAGCAGCTGTTTTTCAACCAGTGTATAATGTGTACTACTTGACTGTATTTCAGAAGACTTACTATGCCTTTGGGATGATGTAACAAGTATTATATTTCAAGGTATACACTCTTGTACTAGCTAGAATAATTTGGTTACTTCATCTTAATAATGCTGAGGTCAGATTGTTGTTTATAACTACAAATATACTGTTTATTTCCTGAATTTAACAGATTCAACATTTATGGCTACCTCATTGGTCTATCAATGGTGTTTGCCATCGAAGAGATAAACAGAGACTCTAAATTATTACCAAATATTACCTTGGGATTCCAAATTTTCGATTCATGCTATTCTAGAGAACTAGCCCTTCTGGCTACCCTGTCATATTTAACAGGAAAACAGGATCTGGTCCCTAACTACAGCTGTCGAATTAAATCTTTACTTCCTGCTATAATTGGCGATAGTACCTCATCACCTTCTTTAATCATGGCCACAGTACTGGGTCTCTACAAGTACCCCCAGGTATGAAGGCACTTTCTATTTTTTGTATTGTACAAATCTTTACAGGTAATATCATCTCATGCATTTAATGTGCGTGTTCTAAGTTCAACTGACGCATAGCTAGAAAAGGTAAAAGTTACCAGTGTAAAAAGAGTTAATGTGTACTTTTGACATATCATTTGCATGTGGGTCCTTGACATCACTTTTGCAGGTCTTGTTTTGATATTTATTGTTTTATTGTTATCACCCACATTTGTGACACACAACAGAATATAAACCGTCACTGTATTATGCTGCAAATATGGATTTTAGATCATTTAGTAAAGAAAAAGGTTTTCAGTACAGGAAAATAAGCGTTAGAGTTTTCTGTAGTTAATTATTTAAAAAAAATATTTTTTATGTACTTTAAGAAATCATAATTTGAGTATGGTTGTAGGACCGTTCAGTTATGAAGAAGGACCTGAAAATCTGAGTGCCTGAGTGTATTATTAATCCAACACCTAAACCAAGAAGTCTATGTCAAGCATACCTGCGATAACTTAGTAGAAAATATGGCTGTATGTAGACAGGGAAATGTTGAATGATACAGCCCGAAAGGTTCTGTCCAAATGCTTTGCATTTCATTCATTAAATTATATGTATTGAACTTGCAGAAGAGCGCTTGAAAACATTGTAAATATTCAGATCTTCAAGGGGTGTATGATGAAAGCATTGCAGTTCTTTTTAGATATTCAGAAGAGATCTTATGAAAGCAATGCAGAAATCATTTAATTTTTATATGAAGAACAACAAAGTGAGAAGCCATATGGGATATGCATGGTTTAAAATCAGCAAGGTTTTTGAAGTACTATATTAGGCATTTTGATGATATTGCGGTTTGCTGTGTCCCAATCTGCACAACATTATTTTCAGTGCATTTGGATTATTATTTGTTTTCGCAGTCACACACACCCAGGGTCACCATTTTAATAGACTGGCACATGCATCGTCTCATTCTGTTTCTATTTTGTAATAGAAAATGGCCTGTGTTGTAATACAAAACTGCAGAGCTTAACACATGAGACTGCTGGGAAATACTACAGTGCACAAACTTTCATTAATCAGAAATTTTACTACCCCTTGAAGCTAATTTCTTCAAAGGCTTCTTGAACCCAAATATCTGTATGGGTTTTAGTGTAATTTTTCATGCAGAGGCTTTATCTCATTGTCATTAGGAAAAATTATTACCTACAAACTGTCACAACTTAAAGGGCCATCATTACTCCAAATCCAAGCCACCCAAAACCTTTTTAGGCATTGTAGATGGAAAAAAGCCTGACTTTGAAAAAAAGGATCTCGTTTTACTGTATGAACCCTTCTGAGTATAAACTTTCACACTGGAGATGATCCACTTGACCCATTTAATCTGCTTCCTTTCTTGACTAATAAATGACATAATAAACTTACAATTTGTGACACCTAGTGTGAGTTACCCAGAGATGGACTGTCAATTTGTAAGCTACTTGCTTGATTGGCAGGCATTTTGATGAAAATACAATCAAAATGTAGGCATTCTTTATTGTGTGAAAAGCCTGCTTCTCTTACAGAAGTTAACTAATATTTCAAAGACAATCAGTATAGTGCATTTAGTGAAGTTGAATACCAATCTATTTTGTCAAAAGTGATGTCTAAAGGAAGCACTTTGTACAGTTATGCATACTGTTTACAGGTCTTTACAAAAGTTACATTTCTAGAGAAATCCAAACGCTAGTCTTTGATTTATGGACTACAAACTTCATGTGTGTTTGAAGTATGGTGAATTTGAGTTTTCCTAAGGGAGTCAGTAATTTTTGACTGCACAGACAGAAAGAAGCACTGCACTAAAGGTATGGGCCTCTCAAGTGATTTGTACAGTGGGAATCAATTCAATGAAGGATGTAATGATTATAAGTATCGGATTTACATTTGTACTTCTTAATGATCTTGATGTTAAGGGTGAGATCTAATGTATGGCCAAAGAGTGTACTCAGCTCTACTGTTATCTAACATGTTATTGCATACATTATCTGTACAAATCCTGTTATGCGTAGGTGTAATCTTCATGACACGGAGCGTTTGTTCTTGATCACCCCAGGTTCAAAAGAGGATCTATACAAAAGTGGGATTTAAAGGCCCAACATTTTGATGCAGTAATGAAATCACATTTGTTGATATCAGTGAATATGGACAATCAGCATGATTAAAGCAAAAAAAAAGGTAACAGAGACTTGTCCCAAAGCAATGTCTTGGGGTACACTGCCAAGGTTTTTTTTTTTCATTTATAATTACATACCAAGTTATACCACATAGCTATTCTGATACCTAACCCAATATGCAAATCAATTTTCATGATAGTAAAATGCCTGTAATGACTTTATGAGAGAATAACTAAAAGCCTTTGGCAGCTCTAACAGTATAATGTTCACTAATGTAATCTAATATATCTATATTCAAGAACATACTAATGTAACCATGAGATGAGAACAGATTAAAAACAATCCCAATAAATTAAACAATAGTAAGCCTAAGTTCAACTACTGAAGTCAAAAGCTAATAATATACTATGGAGGATCATTTCAAAAATTTTGCCTTGGTTACAGATCAGACTGATCATTTATAGATTTGGAAGTCAGATTTTTGTTCATCTTTAATTCATAGGTTCATAGGTAGGTACTAGGCTATCAGCCCAAGGGCCTAAGTAAGCCTAGCCAACAAGGTTCCCTGGCTTAAGCTACCCAAGAAAGTTAATTTCCTCTGCCCCTGTCGGGCAGAGCCACAGAAGTGATCCCAGGGCTGTATTTCCTATTTCCCATCCACTCATCAAGATTTTTCTTGAAGAGTGCTAATGAGGAACTTCGCTTGACATAGATGGGTAGCTTGTTCCAGAGTATAGGAAGTCTCTGGGACAGGAATCTATCCCTCCAGCATGTCCTGTTTATTGTGGTGACAAGGTTTAGGTCCCTAGAGTGTGTAGCTCAGAGGGATTGGGATTTCTTTAGGTGTAGCATGTCCAACAGCTCTGGATTTAATATAGCTTTATATGTTAGGCAGAGATCTCCTCGGAGAAGACAATATGCTACAGAGTAAAGCTGGAGTTTTTTGAGACGGTCAGTGTAGGGCATCTGTTTGAGGCCAGTAATCCTCTTTGTGAGGTACTTCTGTGGTCTTTCCAGCTGCTGCTGCTGCAGATGTCTTGTGAGGTACATTCCAAAAGGGGCATTGTACTCTATAATGGGTCTAATGAGTGCCAAGTAGAGGGGAATAATGACCTCTTTTTTTCTGGATGAGAACCCTTTTGTGATGAGGTGTACTACATAGAAGGATTTCCTGACTACTGTGGTGATGTGATTATCAAAGGAGAGACTACTGTCCACCTGGGTCCAAAGGTCTCATCTCACATTCGGCGTTAAGTAGACTGCCATTTATGTGGTAGTTCATGGGAACAGAGTTTTTACCAAAGAGGATGACAATGCACTTTTTGGCATTGAGCTTGAGGCCATGCCTCTGACACCAGGCATCTGTCTCAGTGAGGCCCTTCTGTAGGAAGTCCACATCATTTGGGGACTTGACTATGGCTCCTAGTTTGCAGTCATCTGTGAACTTCATTAGCCAGAGGCCTTCTGTGTTAGCCTGTACTTTAGAAAAGTAGATACCAAACAGGAGAGGACTCAGGACTGAACCCTGTGGTACTCCACTTGTCACTGGTTTGAACTTAGATTTGGAGTATGCAACTTTTACAGTGTGGGTTCTGTCAGTTAGCCAGTTGGCAACCCATCTTGTGATGTAGGGATTTATACCTAGTTTAGTGAGTTTAGCTATAATTCCAGAATGGGGATGGTGTCGAAAGCCTTGGTGAGGTCAAGATAGGCTGTGTGAACCACCTTACCCTTGTCTACAGCTTTGGTGACTGCCTCAAAGAAGTCAATCAGGTTCAGAAGGCATGATCTGCCTTTCACAAACCTGAACTGGGTAGTCCAGAAATTGTAGTTTATTGGCCGTTTGGCAGTTTTCCATCTCTTTCAACTTACTGGTCTAAAAGCCCACGTTTGCGCTTGTTTCCCATCTTTCTGTAACTAGTCTGGTCCAGATACAGATTTGCTGTATCCAGGACTGTTTGTAAGCTTCTGAGCCCCCCCCCCCCAAGCCTTACTCTGTTGGAAGGAAGCCTTCTAGCTTATCAGTGGGAGTGGTAAGCACTAGGTAGCCTATCTACCACAAGAGTGGTTTCTGACCCAGTAATTGTAGTTTATTGGCCATTTGGGCAGTTTTTCTATCTCTTTCAACCTTCTGGTTTAAAAGCCCACGTTTGCGCTCGTTTCCCATCTTTCCTGTAACTAGTCTAGTCCCGATACAGATTTGCTGTATTCCAGGACTGCTTGTAAGCTTTTGAGACCCCCAAGCCTTTCTGTGTTGGAGGGAAGCCTTCTAGCTTATCAATGGGAGTGGTAAGCACTAGGTAGCCTATCTACCACAAGAGTGGTTTCTGGCCCAGAAATTGTAGTTTATTGGCCGTTTGGGCAGTTTTTCCATCTCTTTCAACTTTCTGGTTTAAAAGCCCGCATTTGCACTTGTTTCCCACCTTTCCTGTAACTAGTCTAGTCCAGATACAGATTTTCTGTATCCAGGACTATTTGTAAGCTTCTGAGCCCCCCAAGCCTTTCTGTGTTGGAGGGAAGCATTCTAGCTTATCAGTGGGAGTGGTAAACACTAGGTAGCCTATCTACCACAAGATTCAGGCACAGTTTCTTAGTTTTAGCATTTGAATTTGCTTATTCGTGCTCAGCACTTGTTCAGGACTTGTTGTTAGTGCTTAACAAGCTACAAACTACTACAGCACTCAACCTTCCTCTTTACCTAGAGGAAAACAGTTTTTGTACTTACTTGCCTCACTTGCTTAGAGAAAAACAGCTCTTATACTCCCTTTCCTCACTTGTCTAGAGGAAAGTATTTTTTTATTCAGGCATGTCCAACTGTCAGCTCCCAGTATTCTCTCCTGTCTATCTGATGAATCTGGGCATCTTGAGGCAGTGTAGCAATTGCCTCATGCACACAGACAACCCTCTCTTCCTACCACCCAACACCACAAGCTGTGAGAGATGCACTTATCTAGCCAAACTGGAGGTAAACCTCTCTCCAACCAAGACTGAACTTGACAGTCAAGAGGAGAAGGTAAACACTTGTACCACACCACACTCATCACATAGTCCCACTAAACCTACACCACCAAAATATACACATAGAAACACAAAATCATTCACAGAGGCTCTCAATAATAATCTGCTCAAGCAACAGAGACCTCCAAAGCAGAAACACAAGCAACTTCCACCCCCCCAACACAACCCAAATGACACATAGCCCACAGACTCAGTGTGCCAATAAACCACAGCCTATAAGGCAAACCAACATACCCAACACTAGTCATAGGTGACTCTATAGTCAGGCACAGTGATGTCCCACTCACCAGGCTAAACAAGGAGAAGGTTACTGTCAGCTGCCTATCAGGTGCCAGGATCCGCCACATAACCCACACACTCAGGTCACTCCACAACAAGTACAAATATGACTCTGTCATTGTCCATGTTGGTGTGAATGACCTGAGACGTACTTCCCTGGACTACATGAAAAGAGACATGGAAGAGCTCTCCGAACCTGCAGCCCAGGTAGGTATGACCCTAGCCCTGAGTAGCATCCTGCCATTGCCCAGAATGATACACCAGTACAAGGACAAAATTATTGACTTCAACAATTGGCAAAGCTTCTGGTGTCATTCTAAGGGGATCCAGTGTCTCTCTGCCTGGTACGACATGGTCGATAGACCATGATACTTTGCCAGAGATGGCCTGCACCTGTTACCCCTGAGATTCCGGATACTGGCTAAGGCTCTTGCCGCCCATATAGTGCCTTTTTAGGCAAGGTTCAAATGGCAAATTCACCACCATAACAGGAACAGGCAAGCAAAAACTGAAGGTAATGTTACTCAATGCTAGAAGTCTAAATCTCAAAATGCACTCATTCGAGGCACTACTTAAAATGGAGAACATCGATATCTCTGCAGTGACTTGATACCTGGTTCAAGGCTCTAGAGAGCACCCCTGCATTACCAGGCTATAACTCATACCACACTTTTCGGCCATCTAACCTGGACCAGAACACCAAAGGCGGGAAAGAATTTGGTGTTCTGCGGCTTTGCGATAATCAGTTTTCGAACTTCACAGTTCGAACATATGGTGTTCGAACTGCTGAAGTTTCGACGAACTGATAGGAACCCCTTGGACCCCATTCATTCTACAGTATGAATAAAGAAGTAAGTTTAACAATGGGACTTAATGGAGGATTAGAAGTAACCTGAGTCTTTGTAAGGGTACTTAAAGAAAGAACTAGCTGTATGTTGCCAGTCAGTCCAGAGACTCTCAGTGAAAATAACTATACATGGCTCTGACTTTCTAAGTTATTGATAATGTAAAAATATAATGATGGTGGATTCAGAACACTCAAGACTTGTACAATATTCAAAACATTGACTCCTCTGCTTAACTACCTTCATGCTGCAACTTTCTGACTTCCATATAAAATAAAGCACATCAAAAGGCTAAATAGCATAGAAATGTAAGTATATATTGAAATGAAATGAGGGGATTGGCTTAAAGAGGGACTGCATGTACCCCCTCTGCTATTTTTGTCCTACTGAATAATGAAGGAAGATTCTTTTCTGGTGTTTTATACATTTAAAATGGATATTTATCACATTGTATAGGACTGAATAATTTAGCAGTTGCATGTAACTTGGAGGAAATGCACAACTGATCCCTGTGAGAATTATTGTGAATGTAGTCTTTTATGCAGTATGCTATCAGATAACAAAAGAAGCCAATAGTTATTAGAACCTTTACAAACAACTACATAACCATACGATATTGAACATAATTGAGTAAGTGTAATGATTGTCATGGCAGCAGACTTAAGACTACAGCTTTTTTGTCCATATTTATATGCAATGTTCAGTCTTAATTATTCCTGCCCCCATCTTATGTGTGTTCTGTATAATTATGGCTAACTAAATTTCTCTTGCCCTGTCCATTTCAGACTAGTAGATCTTTTCCACCTAGTATTTCATTTCTGATAGGATCTAGTGCTCTAGGTAATTAGATTGTAGGGCTAAGGAAGTACACAGCATATCTTTCATATGACCCCTCACATGGCAATGTCTGCAGTGCACTGTTGGTATAGAATGCCAGGGTTTACACTTGTCAGGACAGGTGTTTAGCAGGACGGATTTCCATAAGGAAAGGGTAGGATAGTACTCATTACATCATTGGTTCTGGGCTGTCATTTATCAGGTTTAGCACTGCTACAAATGCCATTGGGCAGTTTGTTTGTTTTTTATAAACTGATGGAGCTTCACAAATTTAGTGTCAAAGTTTCTGGTGGTAATGGCCCACAGATGATATGTCGAAAGGTTCAGATCAAAATCTTATGTTTAAGCAGAGTTGCGGGCATTTCAAATTAAGATTAAAGGATTTTTTTTTCTTGACTTAGTTGTTTTGTAGAAGGGCAATCTCTTGCTTACAGTTTCTGTGTTTTTCCTGCCCCAATGGAGGATGGCAGTTATAATGACTTAGTGCTGTTGTTACCCCACTAGAAGATCTGAGTTGCACTCCGCTGCTGCTGATGCCCCACAAGACAGTAGGAACAACATGAGCCACTGGTGTTGCCTCACTGGAGGACATGAGATGTACAGAGGTGCTGCTACTATTGTACGAATAATGTCTCATGACTCGGTACTGTAATGACTAATACAGCAATTTTACTATTTTTCCTTATCTTATCCAGTGCCTGTGCTTGTCTTTGAAGGACTGCAGAAACAATTCCATTGTCATTAGAGTAATTATGTGTTTGCAAAGTTCAGCATTGTAGGTATGACAAGACATTTCCATACTAACAGAATCTGCATGTTTTAACCTGTGTTATCTAATTTTAGCCTGATGATTGTAATGGATAATCCAGCTTTCATTGTCAGTGCAGAAAAGACTCTGCATTCGCACGGATAATATGCACTGTGTGAAATGTATCACCTATACAGAGTATAAGCTGCCATATTGTCTCCTCTGTTTATATTACATTTGCTACTTTTTTCTGGTTTTCCATTCTGAAAACATTCAATGAATAAAGCAGAATCAGTCATGTTTCTTAAACCCATCACAAATACAAAGATCTGACACAAAACTGCTGTAGATCATATTCATCAATCCAAATGTGTGTGTCTCTGTCAAGATGGAGGCAAGTTGTTCTGTTCTGTATTCAGCTGTTGTCTAACTCTCATCACCAGGAAGGACACCATGGTGGGCCCAAAGGCAAACTAGAAACTCCAGCAAAATAAGAAGGGACATAAAGATAATCAAACGTTACTCCAAAACTTTAAAGTGGGAACAGGAACAGCAGTAGCTAAAAGAACAAATGTCTGTAAAGACAGTGTGCTGCGAATTTCCCAACAGTAAAAAACAGACAATCCTTGGATTTAGCATTGGATGAGAAAGTATGTGAAGGAGGTTAGTGCACTGCCACAACCGGATACTCTTCACCTGCTGTACCTTCCCAAGTTACAGGGATACATGGAAGCAGACATTCCCAGTGCTAACATGGAAAATCACTGCCAGTCATATGTGATGAATGCAAACATAGCAAGTCACACGAGTTCAACATTTTAAGACAGTGAATTGCAGTCATTAGTGAAATATGTATTTTAGCAGTCTCCAAAGTAAAAACAAGAATATATAGCATTCCTAGAAGAACCTGGACTTGAGAAACACCTCATTGCATTGTCACCTGTGCCAGTGTTGATGAGAAAGAACACATAATTCACAACAGTTCAATATTGGCATGACATCTGCATTGCCTGCACAACTTCTTATGACGGTGGTGCAACATTCATGAACCAGCTATTCAAGCTGCTGTGTGACTAGTATTCAGAGCTTGAAATGCAGCCAGATTTCATCTCAGGAATCTCATCTGCATAAGGACAGACCTCACACACTCTACATGTATGACATACTAATATCAATTCAGAGTTACTATACAGGTGGAACAATTAAAAGTATAGACTTTTGGGGAAAACAGTTGAATCTCTTTACTAATTTAGGTCCAAAGTCAAGGTAGGTAACATACAACTGTTCAGCTCTGCTTTTAAGTTCAGCCTAAAAATTGCCCAAATCTGGGCTTGCACAAAAGCAAAATATCACCCTGGGCATCGTGCCTGGAAGGGAGCTTTCTTGAATTTATTTATTTATATGTTTATTTTTTAGAGCAATGACATATATCATGTTGTGGTTTTAAAAAAATAAATAAATGAAACATAGTTCCCTGTTATAATGAAGCACCCACCCTTCAATGTGACAGAAGCACTCTGTGGAGGAGGAGCTCCATTTGTTAGACTTGAATGTTATAACGAGACACACCCGCCTTTCAGAGTGATAGAGGCACCCTACAGAGGAGGAGCTTTACTTGTTAGACTTGATCATTATAATGAGACACACCCTCCCTTCAGTGTGATAGAGGCACCTTGCAGAGGTGGAGTTCCACTTGTTAGACTTGAACATTATAACGAGATACACCTGCCCTTCAGTGTGATAGAGGCACCTCGTAGAGGAGGAGCTCCACTTGTTAGACTTGAACACTGTGAGGTCATGAAGCAGAGGCCTGACAGTGTTAAAATCGGTAGGCTTGAAGTAGAGGCACTCACAATACTGAGCGGCTGCATCAGTGTGATCCACTTTTTTTCTAATGTCTAGCTTTACTGATCATCTGTTTCTTTAGCCTGGGAGTGGGGGAATTTTGAAGTAGCAAAATTATGAGGAATGGTGTGAGACAGGAAGCAGTTAAGTAAGTATTATTATTTTTTTTTCTGTGATCCTGACAGTGATCAACTAGATATTTTAATTTAGTTATAGCTTTGTCATTTGTGTGGGGCAAAATTGAATACTTCGATGCGTAGTAACTTATTTGTGTGGACTATAAAAGGAGAAAATGATTACAAGTGTCCAGAATTTTCCAGAATGCCCAGGTTTTTGCATACTATTTTTGATCTGTTCCTCATAAAATGTGTGGTTTTCTGACAAGTCATTGAGGATTTAAGTCACAAAATAATGGCAAAACATTTTGAGTTTATAATTTCATTTCTTTCAGAAAATGCATACAGATTCAAAAACTGTTATTCTAGGCACTAGATACATTTTTAAGAGCAATATTTTCAATTTGTCCCTGATGTGGATTTTTATCCCCTCATATTTCAGAATTCTTGCACTAATAATTTGAGAGGTACAGCCATCACACATTATTGCTGTGACTGCTGGGGCTGGCTATTCCTCTCAAATGTCCCTGATTTTGGTTCAAATTTTTGCTCTGCTCCTCCTAATTCCTAGGCAATGATTAAAGATACGGACTTCTTTTGATTTAGAAAATGTGTTATTTCACATTCTTATTCTGTCAACTCATCAAGTTAATAGCACTAATATTTTAAAATGCAACCTTGATTTTTTTTAGGGGGGGTATTTTTGGGATTTGTCCCTGTTTCTGGAAATAAGATGTTAAGAGCTATATGGTTGGTGTTGGCTGGATGAAAGTAACTGGTGTTCTTGTCCTTTGCTCAGTTTTAAGAAGTTGCTACTTTCTGACTTTGCCAGACTAATGTGTATTCAAGAGAAGAAGATGATATACTTAACTTGAAGCCTGATATGCACAGACAAGACTGTGTAGAATTGCTGGGCTGAGTGTGGAGGAAAATGCCAAGCTGCCTGCTGCTGTTTGCTTATTATTCTGGCTTTAAAGGACTAGTGTGATTTGTGTGACGTAACTTGGAATATTTTAATGTGTGGCAAATGTTTGTTTGTAACAAAGGTGAAATTCATTACATGGCCATCCTCTTTTAACACAATCTGACATTTGAATTGTAAATAGATGTCGCTATAACAGCTTGGTGGGGGTAGCCTTGGTGAGTGGAGGCCACCAGCCCCCAAGAAACAGTGAAGGTCTTTTAAGAAATTACTGTAAACTGAGCATGTGACTCCTTTGTACTGAGCCCCATCTAGTCTAAAACCCCTGCTCAGAGATGTGCACAGAAGATTGCTGTAGCTTGTGGAGGAAGCTGGGGATAACATCATTACCTTTTCTCCCAAACCTAGAGGTCACTATCTTGTGTTGTGTTGGAGAGTGGACGCTGTCATCATTATTTCTTCACAAACCTCTGAGGACTGTGCATAGGATCACTAAGCTTGTACAGGAGCAGTCTACAGTTTAAAACTAATTTGGAAACATTATTGTAATTATTTTTTTCACTCCTCACAATTGAACTTTCGCATGTGCGGCTGGGCTATCATTTGAGGGTGGGAAAGAAGCATTCTATTTATGTATATCAGATAGCAAATATGCTCTATCTGCTTTTTCATTTTTGTCCAACTCTCACATCAGAGGGGACACTACAGGTGGTTGTCTTTTGTGGGTAGGAGTGAGGAGGCATGGTTTATATGCATAGTGACAGCAGCAACTTGAAATATGATAGTGGCCATTTGTCCTTCAATTTTCATTCCAATTTAACATCAGATGAGGATACACAGAAAGAGACACTTTAGGGAATAAGGTACTGTTTCCAGATATGATTTGTATAGCAACATAAGCATTTGGCTTCTGTTTATTCTGCACTGCTATTTGGTTAACTTTGAGCATTAAGCCATGGATACAACTCATTTCTTCCTTTGAAATAAAAAAGCAATTTATTTCCTTATATATGATTTTTTGTTCAGGCCATTATTGAATCAAAAGGTTGGAAAGAAGTTGTAAAATTCATATCAGAGAACCTATAATTTTTATGGCTTCTGGTGCCCAGCTGCCCGCAGACTACCATCTTAACTTAGTTACTACAATGTAGTCTTGGTCAGTTAGGACATCGAAAAGGATTCAGGGAAAAGTGAAGTGAAGATCAAGACTGAATGTCTTCATCACTAGGTGAAAAAAACTGTTAAAAATGTAAAATGCACCTCAGAACATCTAGTATCCCCATGGTTTCTGCGGTTTGCCTTCCCCTCAACTCCAGCCTAATCTAGTTATTTCTACCACATTTATTACAGTGAAGTCTGGTCATTTAGGGGTGTTTGGAAAGGATGCAGGGAAAACCAAATTTGAACAGCAAAGACTGAATGTCTTCCCTTAATCATAATTTTTGTTCAGGCCATCAGTGGATGCAAAGCCTTTTCAAAAGGAAAAAAAAACTGTAAAATGTACTTAAAACAAAGCATTTAGAACCCCCCATGGCTTCTAAAAGCCATGCAGACCCCAGCTTAATGTAGTTGTTTTCTACACAATTATCAGAAAACATACTTGCCACTTTAAATGACTTGAAAGAATGAGTAAATGCAGTACAAATGAATAATAGGACAACTGTGGGAAAAGGAAAGAAGAAAGTAACCTGGATGGTGTGGGTAAGTCATGTGTGGGGGCAGTGAGGGAGGTGCTGTGGAGCCATTTCCCCTAGGGCACCAGTTAACCTAAGGCTGTCCCTGCCACAACTTACTGCTGACTTTCATTCATTTGCCACCAGTAAGCCCATTTTTAAACTGGGTAACCCAAGTTGAATTTGTAAGGACAGGAAAGTCTGCATATAGGAACTGCCACACTGTCCTCGTATGGTTTCTACAAAAGGTTTTGCAGATCTCAGCACTCTGAAATTTCAGTCAAAGTTATACAGATCCTAGTTTCAAGTGGTGAATCTGAATCCTCCTTCTCTGCAAATAGACAGGAAGTGATCAGTGCTGAAATCTGTCAACAACATCAATCTGCTGATGTTGCTGTTTAAAAGCAGCTGTAATCAAGAAACAGTAAGATTAATAGTTTTACGTATAATACCTAACTGAATTCATAGCTTTTGGATGTCAGCATTTGTAGATTGCTTGTACAGTTCTTCACAGTGACTTAAACATTTTTTATTTTGTTTCACTTTAGTCTACACTGTCTATATATGTGTATCAGTGCACTGTAGTTTTGATATAGCAGTCATATTTAGCCATCAAGTATATTCAGAAGCCTAGATATACTGTACTTTAGCACTGACATTTGACAGCATATTTTTTAAACTTATATTTACATTGTGCGCATGTACCTTCACAGATATTTGTCTGTAACCAGCTGTGTACAGTTCCTTATCTTGTATTCAGTGTTTGGCTCTTTTTTCATGTAAAGTTTTTATATTATGTAAATATTTAGATTTTAATTAAAGGATTTTTGGCTTGCTTAACCACTGATTTCTATATCTCTTCTTTGTTAAAATGGTACCAGTTTGTGATCTAACTTTAACAGAACATTAACACCTTTCCTAAATGTCACTTGTTAGTTGGCATCCAAAAAGTTCTGCAAGTCATTCACATGGGTCTGTTGTACACGTTCTTTTATGTAGATGAGCCTTCTAATTCCACATACACTCTAGCTTGTACCATTTCTGGAGAGAGACATACATAAGTCCCAGTATGCACTCTATGCCGTGTTACTTTTCATGTGGTTATGTAGACTCTTAAGCACCTTTTTACCCATTTTAGTCTCCTTCCATAGTCCATCAGGAGTCCATTTGGTGACAACAGGTGAAGGGCAGTGGTTGTCATAAGTATGCTATGTCAATTACACTACAGTTACGATCTAAGCATACAGAAAAATGTCAAAAGGTTCCTGATAGTGATGGATGTCCTAAAAGTATTGCTGGGACACACTGGCCATGCATAGCCTGTAGCAAAAGGTTAATTTGGGGCACCAATTAAAAAAAAGTCATTCCAAAAAAATAAATAAATAAACAAACGTAAGTCATTAGGCTTTGACGAGCTTTTGTTCAGGAGCTTGAGAAAGAAACTTCAGTCCCTACAAGCCCTTCTCACCCTGGAAGACACACTGACATCTGTGTAGTGACTGGGACACGGTTTGAAATAGCAGACAGCACTCCGGCTGTGTAGGGCTATAACACCTTCCACACATTTAGACCAGCTACTGCACAGGAGGGGGAAAAGGTAGAGATGACAATCTACGTCCAGAAGAGACTCTCATCAAGGCTGGGAAAGCAGCATAATGCACTAGAGCTTCTTCATGTCCTTATAACCATCAGAAAGGTCCCGTACCATATATTATCTAGCTATAGAACTCCCGGTATGATAACAGCAAGCCATAACACCTGTCTACAGGAACTAGAATCACACAGTATTAAACACAATACCATTCTCCTAGGCGATCTAAACTATCCAGCTATAGACTGGGAAACCTACACCACCACTAGTGCACAAGCACAGAGATTACTGGATTTTGTCGATACAAATGCCTTGGAACAATTTGTCAAAATACAAACTAGGGGGAATAACTTCTTGGATCTTGTCCTTACTAATACGGGAGCATCTTGCATCATCCATATCATCATTACTTGATAGGCCCGACCATAAGGCCTACTCTTTTGAAATAAAATTGAAACCAGAGATCCTTTACACCTGAGGTATCTTTAGAAATTTCTTTAAGACAAATGGCCTATTCCTTAGTGATAGATTGGAAAGCTTCAAATCTCCACCAAAACCAGTTAACTCCACTGAATCTGCAGAAACGGACACCGCAACACTATACCAGCATGCAAACAGCTGAACAGAACAAGTGCAAGGAAACAAAAGAAACAAACCCACACGGTGGAACCATAATATCAACATTGCTTATAATAAAAAGAAAATAATTTTGACCAAAAGTAAGCATTTATTCCCAGAATGTTAGAGCCCTTGTCATTGAAATAAACAAACAACTCCGGAGCTTAAAAAATGCAGTAAAGCCAAGTTTGAGGCAAAACAGCTATCCAAACCAAAGGAAATCACAATGCATTTTAGTTATAGTGGTAATCTCAAAAATACAATGCAGCAGTGTGCTGAGCTGATTATGAATGATGTTACCTACACTGAGTCTGATGATATAGTGAACTTACTGGCTGATAAATTTAGCTCTAACTTTACCCCTCTCTCCCCTCCATCTGTCCCTCAAGATATACCAAAAACTGGCTCATCTCCAGCCATTACACAAGAGAAAGTCCTAAAATTGCTATCAAAAGCTAAAAATAGATCGATGGGTCCTGAAAATATCCATGGATGCATCTTAAATAGGATGATGCATGATTTAGCCACATCCCTAATAGCACTGTTCAATCTCAGACTCTGTACAGGTTTTGTACCAACTGACTGGAGAATAACTGCAGCATAAGGGAGGACCTTCCAAACACCCAGGTGATTACAGACCCATAGACTGACCAGCCTCCTATGCAAAGCCATGGGAAGACATATCGTGGAATTAATCAATTAGCACATAGGGAACCTCCTAAGACTGGACCTATCTCAGTTTAGATTCATCAAGGGCAGGTTATCCTTACTCAACCTGGTGGATTTTTTAAAAAGGTCACGGAAGCAATAGTTAAAGATAAAATGGTACACCCCACACACCTTGACCTGGCCAAAGCTTTTGACACAGTTCCCCACTCAGGCATAGTATAAAATTTAAATAAACTGGGAATAAACCTCTGTGTCATCTGCTGGATCGCCCAACTGGCTCACAGATAGGATACAGATAATCAAAATAGGGGAAGTTACCTCAACAAAGACATTAGTCACCAGTGTAGTCCCCCAGGGTTCTGTTTTGTGGCCTTTCCTATTGATATCTACTTTTCTGAAGTAAAAGCCAGTGCCAATAAGTTTGCAGATGATTACAAGTTAAGAGTAGTCACTGAATCCCCCAGTGACTTAGCCATCCTTCATGATGGTTTGTTTCAAATAAGTAACTGATGACAAAATCATGGACTGAAACTAAATGCCAAAGAATGCATTATTGTGTCCTTTGAGAAGTCATCTACTCCAAAGAACTGTCACATTGACAATATGCCTCTAAGTGTTGACCTAGTTGTTCAGGATTTTGGAACTTATATGGACAGTGACCTAACTTTTGACCAACATGTGTCTGTTGTTGTAAAAAAGTCCTTCCGTTTTGCAGTGCTTATAAATAAAGGGATCATGTCTACATTTACAGATGTCATCGTCCCCCTTTATTGAGTCCTCATTATGCCAATCATTGCATATAATGGCCCCATTTGGCATGTATCTGTCCAGACACATGCAACAACTGGATCTCCCACAGTGATACCTTAATAAAAGGATACAAGGCCTAAACAACATGTCCTACATGGACTGATTCAAAACCTGTCACTATACTCAGTATTCTACAGACTGCTAACAGATGACCTGTGTCTGGCATACAAGGCATCCTCTAACCCATTACTAATGGATTTACTACACATCAGCAAGTCAAATGGCATCAGAAATACTTGATCTAGGGATCTAAACCTCCACTGCAACATCAACAGAACAGTTTGGCAGGACAAGTATATCTCACAGAGAGTACTGCTGCTTTGGAACAAACTCCCCAGCCACATAAAATGAAAGTTCATTCCTGCCCATTTTCAAGCACAACTTAGGTCTATGAATGGGAGACAAAAAATTTATCCCAGGCCTCTCCCCGATATTACTAATGGACAGAGGCAGCTCCTAAATGCTTTATCCCATGCATGGGTCCCCCTCAAATTATCTGTGGCCTGATCTCAGTTATTCTCATTGGGATAATCTATAATTATTGACCATGGGATGGGTAGGGCCAATCCATAACTAAATGGGATAGTCTAGTTTGAGCACAAACAGGGAAACTAGCTAAGACTAAAATGTCCTGCAAGGGCAGCTTGCCTAATACTTACCTAGGAATCATGAATGGAACTTGACTTTTTCTGTCAATAAGAATCAATATTTCTTGTCATCAAGTAACTGAAGGCTTGCTTTACAGAAGTAACTAAAAACAAAAGTACTCGAAGTGAAAGTATTACCAGTGTAAAAAAATGTGTCTGATTTATGGTCTGATTTTAAAGAAGGAAGATGATATATCCTGTAGTTATTTCAGAAGGGGTCATATTTATGAGGACAACCACAAGGGTGTTTGGGCCCCAGCCAGAGATGTGGCATAGGGGTCTAAACCCCTAAGTAAGACCCAGGTTTGATTAGTGACTCGGGCTTCTGAGGCACTGGCAAGGAAGGATGGGCAAGCCCATCAAGGGGAATGGCGTTTCTAGGCAAACTCCCTCAGGGAAGGTGTGGTAAACAGAGGGAAGACCCCTCAGAAGTTGTTGATAAATGCAGTTGTGGGGGGGGGGGGGCAAGGAAGTAATGGTAAGTCATAATACCCTCTAGCAACAGGAACATTTTCTGGCACTAGCCCTAAGGATGCCCTTAAGATTCATGTTGTCCTGGATTTCCAAGATAGTCACACACTGAGTAACAGCTTAATTTCAGCTCTCCCAGTGAGAAAACAGAAGCTTAGCAAAGAGAGCCAGTGAATTTGTCTTTGTTTGGGGGAGTACATTTCAGCTACTGGCTAGTAAATGCACTGCCTGGATACCAGTAAAGGAGAAATTCAGAGAACCTGAAAGAAAATCTATCACAAAAGGTGAGGAACAAACACTGACTGGGAAGAACCCTGTAGCTGTTTAGCAAAAAAAAAAAAAAAAAAAACAGTTCCAGCTCCAGCTTTGCTGCAAGACATGACATCCAGTAATCTAGAGGAAAACAAAAGTTAAATGTGCTCAGACCTGATTAAAATAAATGAAACAATGAATAAGTATATCAACTCAAATAACAAAAGGCTGGAAAAAATAGAAGAATCTTTAAAAAGATAGTCAGATGAACTGATAAAGCTGAAAAATCAGAGGTTGAAATGTAGAAAATGTTGACTGAGTATGAGACTGCTCAAGAAGAAATGTTTCAAAAGAAATGGTAGAATTAGATGACAGAGTATGTAGAAAAAAAACCTGACATTTTTTGCTGTACCAGAGAAACTGGAAGGAACAGACTGTATTAATTTTATGACGGTCTAAATAAGCAACTGTACTGGTATTCCACAGCAGAATATGTTAATTGAAATGGCATAGCATTAGGCTCCAAACTTGGCCATAAGAAAGCAAGCCAAGACCTTTAATAATAAAGATGCAATCTTATCAGTGGAAAGTATTAAAAGTTAGAGGCAACAGAGTATTTGTGGAAAATGATAACTCACTGTACACCAGGCAGAAGAGGAGTATATTTATTCCAGCAATTAGGGAATGTCAAGAAGCAAGTGTGAGATTCAAGCTACAGTATCTGACTATCTTCAGAACATTTTGTTTCTGAATGGTCAAAGTCATTTTTTGATGCAGAACATGTTAATGAGGAAATACAAAAGTTTGTCCAGCAAAAAGTGAGCTATTAAACAAAAAGAGATTCTACTTATTCTTCTTTTAATAAAGTTCATAGAGAGACTTTCCAGTGAAACCTTTTCCAATGTTCCAAAGGAAAATGCTTGAGAGAGAAAAAAAGCATAGGAGTTGACTAGAAGAACAAGGAGTATATTGGAAAAGAACCAGAGCCTGGATTTGGGAAACAGAGATCAACAGGAAGAAAACCCGCAACTCCGAAATGAATGAACAAATGTGGGATTACAAAGCATCCGTTATATTTGTGAAATATGATGGAACAAGAGAAATTGGATATCTTGGACTTTTTGACATTTTTAAACTTGTAGGAGACTCCAAAGCATAGACCTTATTTCTTGTCATTAATGTTTGGAAGAAGATTAAGAAGAGGAGAAGACGAAGGAAAGAGGTAACTTATGTAAAACAAATGTTGTTCTTAACAGTATTTTTATAAAACATGATATTTACTGCATGCTATAAAAATAAAGCCTTTTCAGTTATTTTGTGTGTAATAGGGATACTAAAGTAATTGAGTGCCCTTTCTGCCCTTTGTTCCCTCCTTCTTTTCTTTCTTCTTTGTTAGTTGTAACAAATGTAGGTACTAAAGTGCGAAAAGAGAAGAAAGTCTGGACAAAGGAGTATGATATAAGTCAAACTTATATGCTTTTTTCTTGCTTTTGCATAGGAAAATGACTGGAATAAGGCCCTTGGCTTGCTCTAATAAAAAGTTTAAGGAAAAATAAATATAAAAACACCAAATATAATATAAAGATTTCCTTTAGCAAATAAATGTTCATAATGCAACATGAGAAGTTTGTAGAGGAAGGCAACTGTGTATCTGGTTTTCATGTTTCTATGGAGACAATCTGATAAGGGAGCAATAAAAACAGAATACTTCTCTTCCTTCAGTAGCTAGGAGATAATGTTTTCTGAAAGCATTCAAGTTGTTTTCTACATCTGGGAGAAGAATAAAGATAAGACAAAACAGACATAACTTAGTGTAAACAGAAGTATGGGCTGTACCATGCATCTTAGCATGGATAACCTTCATTATAGTTTAATGCAAGCCTGGGAGTGTGGCTGTCAATCTGGGACAATTGTTTCTATTAGGAAGGTTAAACTTCATTATTTGAACATGTATATAGTTTTGTGGATTTGTATTAAGTCAATGGGTTCTGGGGTGTTCTGGACAATTTTTGACAGAGTTTTCATTAAAACAAAAAAGTCTTGTAGGACGTGACATAGGACCAAATGAAAAACAAACAACTGCGTAAAAGATCAACCTGCAAAATACTGGGGCATGCATATAATGCCAAAGCTGAAACTAGCCATTTAAAAAAAGCAGTTATTCATAACAGGTGGGAATAATAACCTCTTATCACAAAGACAACACTTTCCATATTATATTTAAACATGAATGGTATCACAAATATACAAAAAATAAATTGTAGGGAACTATATTAAAAATGCACAGTGGAGATAGTTATGCTACAGGAGACATATTTGAAAAAGAAATAATCATGTGAATTTGATAAAGAAAGACATTCAGTATGGTCATTCAGAGGAATATCTGGGACAAAGGAAAAGGACAGGACATACATTAATTGTAAGAGGAGCTGCAATAGTGATAGAAGAGGGAAAACAAGATAATAATGATAGATTTCTAGTACTAAGGGGCTACTGGCAAGGGAAAAGAATTACATTGGCGTATATTTATATTCCATCTAAAACTGCTATAATGGAGCTTAAGAAAATTCTGGGAGAAATCAGCTTTCAGCAGGAAATCTTACTTATAGATAGTGACTAGAATTTGACTTGCAACAGTGAGGATATATCTGGTGGCCTAGAAGAAAAAAATATAAAAAAGGAGGTAGATCTTTGAAGAAATTTATGAAAATATTTGCATGGAAGATGTGAATTCAGTAGTAGGCCTTCAGAGAGAATTTACTTATTAGTCCCCAAGGTATAAAAACTAGACTGAAATCATATTTCACAGGGATGTGTGCATTTAATTGAAAGTTTTGATATGCATCCAATAACCTTTTCAGATCATTTGCTAATAATAACTAAAATAAAAATGTAGGATAATGAAACAAAAATGAGGCACTGGCACTTCCCCACCTACCTGTTAAATAGAGAAGAATTTAAAGCATGGGTAGTGGCAATTATTCAGGAGTTATTAGAGAAGATAGGAATTTCTTCTGAAAATATAGCTAGGGAGTGGTATAAAATAAAAGGGATGTTTAAAATAGGGTGGAAATAAAACAAAAATGGATATGGCTAAGAAGTAACAAGACTTATTTAGAACGGCTGACAAAGGTTAATCTATTGCAGAGTAGGGGAAATCGCACAAAACAAGAAGACACATGTTCCAAAGAGAAAATAAGGGACTACCCTGATAATAGAGAAAGAGACTTTCAGGCACAAACGTTTCCTGTCTAGTTGGACCTGGGTTTAGTAACCAGGGTTGGTTGTATTACATTGGCATCAAATAGAGTAGGTGACACATTATATAGCACTCAGGTACTGTTTGTATTCTTTATGTAGTGTCCTTGGGAAGAAATGCTGATAAGGAACACTAGATTAAGTTAGATCACAACATGAGGAATAACAACATGTGACCTGAGGTTACAAATTATAGTTTACAATTCATCATTCAGAATGTAATTTACATCAAAAACTATTAATATGGACAACCGTAGGAACATAGGCATTTAATAATTGAACAAGTACTGAACTCTGACACGGATGTAACAAGCATTACGTTCATTACTATTATCATTACTAATTTTTTTATAGTAGATTATAGAAAGTTTTTATATAAAGTAGGGTCGTTTTGTGTAAGAAAATGACTAAAAAATTAGTACTTCTTTCACAAAGTACTTTTCAGTGTTTGATTTGATCTGAATTCAACTTTTATGGGTATGTTTTTTTAAAAACATTGTATAAATAAGAAGACATCAACATCTAAGGCATTATAAGCCTTTATGTATTTTTTAAACGGCTATCATCAATCACACACAAAAAAAGTCAATTTGTGACATCATTTCCTATATGTGTTATATAAAAGACATGAGCAAGAGGGGGCTCATTGTCTTTTTTCTGAAGAAGTTCACGGAAATAAAGTGAAAGAAAGCGCTAAAAGTTTTGATTGCCTCATTTGTGGATGTTTCTACACTCGTGGTCTTTTCATTCATTTGTACCCTGATAATATGCATGAGTTTAGAAAGATTGCTGTTAAAGATCATAGGATCATAGGAGGTTACTAGGCTATTGGCCCTAAGGCCATTATAAGCCTAGTCAAGAGTTTAGCCCATGTTTAGACAAGTCAGCACCAGATGCTCCTGTCCAGCAGGGACATGGGTGGAATCCCAGGGGTGTATTTTCTGTTTCTCATCCAGTTATCCAGGTTGCGCTTAAAAGGGGGTAAAGAGGTACTCTGCTTGACATGGAGAGGGAGTCTATTTCACAGATGGGAATCCTCTGGGATACAAATCTATCCCACCAAGAAGTCCTGTTGATGTCACAAACCAGCTTGAGGCCACACATGTGGGTTACTTGATAGGACCTTGGCTTGTGAATATGCAGCAGTTCCATCAAGGCGGGATCTTTGATCACATTGTATGCCAGACAGAGGTCACCTCTAATGAGTTTTTTTATGAAACTGAGTAGAGGGATAGGGCTTTTAGCCTATCTATGTATGGTAGATGTCTGAAGCCCTGGATTCTCTTGGTGAAGAACCTCTGTGGTCTCTCCAGCTGCTGCATGTGAATTGCAAGGTACATGCCAAAAGGGGTGTTGTACTTAATAATGGGCTTTATAAGGGAAGAATATAGTGATGTTATGACCTCATTGTCCCTGGATGAGATACCTTTACTTATGTGGGCCATGTAGAAGTCTTTCCGTACAATGGAAGTCAGGTTGCTATCAACTTGGGTGCCCAAATCCCTCACAAATGATTGCATGCTTAGGACATTGTTAGTGATATGATAATTTGTGGGGACGTCACTCTCCCCAAACGGGATGATGATGCATTTTTTTGGTATTCAGCTTGAGGCCATGTTTCTAGCACCAGTCAATTGTCTGAGTGAGACCCTCTTGGAGGATGTCCACATCACTAGGGAAATTGATGACAGCACCCAGCTTGCAGCCATCTGCAGACTTGGTCAGCCATAGCCCACTAGTTTTGGCCTGCAGCTCAGAAAAGTATATACCAAATAACAGAGGCCCAAAGACCAAACCCTGGGGTACGCCGCTTGTTACAGGTCTACTGCTTGAGGTGACTTCCCCTATTTTGACTAGATGGGTTCTATCAGTGAGCCAGTTTGCTACCAATCTGATAACATATGGATTTATGCCTAGTTGAGAGAGTTTATCTATTATACCTGGGTGGGGAATAGTGTCAAAGGATTTGGCCAGGTCAAGGTAGGTGGGGTGCACCGGCTTTGGTGACTGTCTCAAAGAAGTCGACCAAATTTAACAGATATGACCCCCCCCCCTTGATGAAGACAAACTGTGTGGGATCAAGTGTTTGGAGGTTGCCAATGTCCTTGTTAATGAAGTCCATTATAATCCGTTCCATGGCCTCACAGATCAGGCTAGTTAGGCTGACGGGTCTATAGTTTCCTGGATCAGAGGATGCTCCCCTTTGTGCAAAGGTATGACAGTGGCTGTCCACCACTCAGTTGGGACAAAGCCCGTACTCAGGCTTTGGTTGAATAGAGAGCCTAATGGAGCTGCAAGTTCCTGCCTGAGTTCACGTAGGATGCAGCCTGGTATGTTATTGGGTCCCATGGAAGCAGTATTTTTTGCCTTTGAGAGAGCACTGATGACTTGTTCCCTAGATATAAGGGGAAGGGGGTCAGGTACTGGGGATGTCCTGATTTAATGATGGGGGGGGGGGCAGAGGGGTGAATTTTTGCTGAATCTGTCAGTCAGCAAGTTTGCTATATCTACCACATTCATATATGTGGTGTCCTTGACCACCAGTTCTGAACAGATCTGGATGCTTCCTTTGAGGTTGTGGACATATGTGAAGAAGGCCTTATGATTGTCTCTAGCAGATGTGGCCAATTAAGACTTGAAGTTTGCTTTGGAGGATTTCACTAGTGCTCTTATTTGCTTGTTCAGGCTACGGACACATTGTTTCCATTTGGACATCTGCTTCTTCTTGGCCTTGGACAGCAATTTTTTTCCTTTTGCAATAGAGTTTATTTATTGCAGATGTCCTCCAGACAGGTTTACTCTTCCTTGTGGAGGATGATTTAGTCCTATTGGGTATTCCTGATTCCATGCATCTATAAAAATGCTTGTATAGTGTTTTGGTATAGTTTTGGAT
Organism: Protopterus annectens; assembly: GCF_019279795.1. NCBI lineage: Eukaryota > Metazoa > Chordata > Ceratodontiformes > Protopteridae > Protopterus > Protopterus annectens. Next base: position 480,422,326 of record NC_056739.1, read on the forward strand.
ACTGGTGCCAGTTCCTACAGAGGGGGAGGGAGACTGTATTTTGATAATAACTGCAGAGCACAAACGCTTTTAGCACAATGGCTCAGGTAACAAAAAGTACAAAGGCTTGTTGCCAAATGTAGGGAGCCTAAACCAAGTAAAATAACCAGAGATCCTATAGAGGTATTAGAAATATTCCAAAAATGTTATGAAAATCTGTTTAAAGCAGAGAAATGTGGAAATCAAGAAAAGGTACAAATGAAAATGTTTATGGGAGAATTAAATATAACATGGTTAGAGGTAGGTGAGGCTCAACTACTAACAGTTAGGATAGGGGATGAGAAAATGGTGATGTATTACCAATCCAAAGGGAAGTCTGCAGGAATAGATGGCATTTCTGTGGAAGTTTGGAAGCCAGGAGAGAAGAAACTGATAAAGATCTGGAAGGTTTTATTTAACAATATTTTAAAAAACAGAAGTGCCAACATCCCGAATGAAAACAGTGGTGGTTGCAAAACCTTCAGATGGTAAAGACCCATCAGATCCAGTTGACATAGGCCCATTTTGATGCTAAACCATGATGGCTAAAAGAATGGTGAAGGTGATGCAAAAATTGATAGATATGGATCAGTGTAGTTTTGTGGAGGGGAGGAAAACATTTGACAACATTAATAGAACATTGATAGTCCAAAGGGAAGCAGAATGTAAGAAAATTCCACTGTTGTTGGTGGGCCTTGATGAAGAGAAAGCATTTGATAGAGTAAGCTGAGAATTTATGAGTAGGGCAATGGAAGCATTTGCATTCCCTGATAAAATTATGAGGTTGATTAGGAGGATATATGAGGGATCGGAGGTGAAAATTAAAGTGGGAGGTCTCCTCTCTAATAAGTTCTGTTTGAGCACAGGAACCAGGCAGTGGGGTCCTCTTCCCCGTTTGCTATTTAGAACCACTGGCAGAAAAAATAAGGGTCACAGAACTTCAAGGATATAATTGGCATAGTAATCAAGAAAAGTTGGCTTTATTTTTAGATTATATTATTTTGTACGTGATAAAAACAGAAAAGGACATTTCAGTGTTGTAGAGCATTCTGAGATAGTTTCAGTTCTTTTTTGGATGCAAAATTAATGAAGATAAAACAAAGGCAATAGCTATAAACTATGTACCCACACAAACTGGTTCAGCAATATCCATATTTATGGGGACATGATAAAATGAAGCACTTAGGAGTATGGATTAAAATGAATTCAGTTATGGCAGCTAAGGATAGGTGGGAAGAGACTAAACAAAAGATAATACAAAAGCTGAGAAACTGGAAGCTCTTTCCTATGGATATGAATAGCAAGATACAAGCAGCAAAAATATTTAGTCCCTTTAGTTTTATACACAGGTCAGGCATATTTTTATCAACCAGAAGAGACACTGTGAATAGCAATTAATAGCTGAATCAATCAGAGGAGGATAGAAAGGACTGGAAAGAGAGACTGGATAAGCAATTCACAAAGAAATAATGGGAGGATATATGTATGGCTTCCAAATATGCAACAAAGTGTAGAAGATTTAGCATCTTTGCTTGGAAGTGTTTCAATAGATATTTTTATACCCCAACCACACTCCAAAGAATTGTTCCTCGAGTGGATTGCAAATGTCAGAGATGTGATAGGGATGAAAGATGTAATTGGGAACATATTTTCAGTGTAATGAGTTGGCAGACTTCAAAAATTCCCTGTAGACTACTCTTTCAGATATAGTGGGTGAGCAAATTAGTGTAACTAAGGAAATTATTTTTTTTAGCTGAGGTAGAGAGTTGAAATTGCCTAGACATAGTAAGGCCTTGCTCAGTTTAATTCTAATGGCTGCCAAAAAAGTAAGTACTAGGAAAAGGAAATCAATGTCTAAACCAGTTGTACTAGAAGCAATGAATATAGTAACAGAGAGAAAAGAACTGGAAGTGGGATCTTTAGAAAAGGGTAGGTGTAAATTACATACAAAAAATGAGAATTGTGGAAACAGCACGTCCAGAACACTGTTTTGGAGGAAGAATGAGGTTTAGGAGAAGGCAGTAATTGAATGATCTATGTAATGTTTGACTGACAATGACTATATAGATTATAAGTGATGTTTTGGTATGATCAATAAATAAATAATGTTTGCAACTTAATATATGTCAATATGGTTTGTTTTCATTCATATAAGATTGCCTATGTCATAAGTGATAACTCAATAAAGATGTTTCTTGTTTAAAAAAAAACAAGATTCATGCTGTCTCCAGCTCTCTCTGAGAAGTCTAGGAGAAGGAGCAGCAGGCAGGCTCAGTGATGGATGGGGGCACTGAGGTGGCTGGAGTCAATGAAGCAGGGAGGAAGGAGGGAACTGAAGCCTTTAGTAGGATGATTAACCATTTGTACAAGGGCATTAGTATTTATAGTGTGAAGACAGCATTTGGTGTGCCAACCACTGGAGGTGTCAGTCATCCAATTTATTAATGGATAGCTGATGTGTACTCCAATATAAAAGTGTTGGAATTAATGAGGATTTGGGCTGAGGCTTTAGGTTACATATCATGATGAGTAGATGACACAGGGTTTTCTATAGCTCTGTATGAAATGGTAATTGATCTTGCTTAGGATGATGCGAGTACATCACATAATTGCTAACTAAATCTGAAGAAATGATCTGTGTTAAATCCACAGACAAAAGGAGCACTTTATACTTTATGTGCTTTGAAATTGTGTTTTTGTAACTGCACATGCATGACAGTGTTCAAGTTGCAGAAGGGACTAAAGTTAAAGTATTTTTGTTTAGTTGTTTAAGTAGAGTCAACTAAATGTGTTATGAGTTAGAATTTAGTATGTTGGCATGTCCACCAGCCAGACTCTGCCTTAAAAACAAGGCAGCAAAGGATTTAGCCAGAGTGTGAAAGCCATGGTTAAAGAGATGCAAACCTTCCCTGGCAAAGCAAGACGGTTTGTCAGACATCTGGTACTGAGCTGAGACATACTAGCCCTCTCCCTTACAATAGCACCAGCTCAATGCCAATTATTAAATCCAATTTACTTGTCTTTGAATCTCACTCTCATTCTGTGTTTTAGCAAAATACCAGTCAGAACCAGTACATTTCCTGTCTAGCAAAATCAATCATATTCTTCAGCATGTCTCTCTGGGAAGACAGTCTACAGTCATTTATCTCAACATGGGCCACAAATCAAGTTATTGTGTTTGGCAGGAAGGAGTGATCTAAAACTTCCATAGGAGTTAGGTTTATTTTGTTTATAGAATAGGGAACTAAGATTCCTTGTTACATCCTGGATCCTGTCTCCATAAAGTAAGATATTATTTTCTCCTTTTTTCTTTTACAATTTTCTTTCTTGGTTCTTCCATTTTCTCTATTGTTTAAACAAAAAACAATCCCTGTAGTCAATTTACAGAGTTTTGACAAGCTAGTTTATAATGGTAACTGTTTAAACTCTCAGAACCCTCATTGCCAAGTCCCAGGATGTAAAAAACAAATAGCAGAATATCCAAACTTATATATACTAAGTAAAAGACTGGAATTTCTGAGAATATTCCCTTTTCTCTGGGGTATGGTGATTTCAGAGTTCAATTATATAAGTTTAGCGGGCCTTGTCCCTCACAATATTGGGTGCAGGGGACTTGCCCTCTATACAAAAAGAAGTTTAAAGGAGGTGAGCGATTTTTAGTATTCACTATTCTTCTGTATTTTCAGTCTTTTTTTATTCATTTTCTTTTGACTTGGCAATGGGAGTCTCGAGATTCATCAAAGAGCAGTCTATTACTAACCAACAGAAAAGATTATATACCTCCGACCAGGGGAATTTTCCCATACTTCGAAGATCAGAGTGGTAGCAAGCAGATCCAAACAGGAGAGGGACAAAATGAGCTTTATACATTACAACGGGGAGAAATATTATGAGGTAGGGGGAGAAAATGAGGCATTAATCACAGATAAACAAGGTGTCACATTGAACTACAAGAGTTACATTTTAATTATACTTATTTACCTGTCTCTAAAGAACATTTTAATCTGTTTCAGAAGGGGTTTACATTTGTCCCATCACAAGATTCTGATGTTGCTGACTACCTGGCTGAATTTAAACTTTTTACAAGAAAATTAAATTTGGAAATATTTTTCCATGAGAAAAAGGGTGACAAGAGTGTGACAGAAAACAAAATTAATGAAAATGTTCAGGTTAAAAAGAAAATCACCTTTAACCCCCAACTACACCCCCTTGTTAGTGTATTTAAGAAAAGCTGTAATGGATGACATTTACTTAATAGAAAAGGAAACAAAAACATAATTATTGTAGTAATTTAACTAAGGAAGAGAAGAGTTTACTTCATGACTAATGGAAGGATAGCTCTGTATGCATCATGAAGCTTGACAAGGGAAAAAGGACATGTTTATTCAACTCCATGGATTATTCCAGTGTATGTAAATACATGGTACCAGTGTCTAAAATTAGGTCAGTATAGCATACCATCAAACTGACCTTTTATTAGATTATTTCATTACTGTTAGGATTGCTGGGAAGACTTTTTTGAAAATCACAAAACCCATCATCCTCACCATTTTCAGGATCCCCAAAGTCCACAACCGGTCCCTGATTTGAAAACCTCCCCACTAGCAATGCTAGTGGATATGTGGCTTAAACCAATTTACAATACAATTCCACACCTTCTCAAGGATTCTTGGGATTTTTTTAGGTTGATTAAAAAACAATTTATGGAAGAATGATATGGTATTATTAACAACTGATGTTACAGATTTGTTTTCGGTTATCTCAAAAGAAGCAGGATTAGAAATGTTTCAAAACAGTTTAATAGAATATAAAGTTTTGTCCAATGATATATTAAATTTTATAGTGGAGTTGACCTCTCTGGTACTTAACAAGTATTTTATATTTTTGAAGGGGAGTTACTTAAACAAATAAAAGGTGTGGCTATGGGTGCTGATGCTAATTTGGTGCTGTTAGAATGAGAAAGATCATTCATGTTCAACAGTGAATTTTTCAAGTACATTAATCTGCACCTTAGGTTCCTGGATGACATATTTATTCTTTGGGAGGGACCTGTAACATTGCTTAATTATTTTATGGTATATTTGATCAATACCACAGAGTTCTTAAAGTTCACGTCACACTTTGATAGATTTACCTCACACTTTGACAGGACCAGTATAAGCCATTTGGAAACCTTGATTACCCTGGCTACTGACAGTTTTAAGTCCAATTTTTTAGGAAACCTACCTTTAGTAACACATATCTGCACTTTTCAAGTTGCCACCCTTTTCCTAAGAAAAAAAAAGTTTAGTTAAAAGTCAATATAATAGGTTGGCAAGGATGAGCTCTAGTAAATATGATTTGGTTTGTGAGCTATAATCTGTTTCCAGAAGGTTTATTTCTAGAGGTTACCCAAAAGAAATAGTTCATGATATTGTGGGGTAGGTTATATTAGAATGGGGAAGAAAATTCAAACCTCTATTAGGTGAGGGACTTCCAAATAAGGAAAAGGCATATATTTCCAGGTTTAGATTCCCCCCTGAATAACGTTGAACATGCTACGGTTTTAGAATATAACAAATGCAATAAAGATGTCAAATGTATAGTGAATAATAATTGGAACTTTTTTAAGACACAACTGAACATTTCTAATCTTATGGGAAGGGAAGTTTTATTTATATATAAAACCACATGTAATGTCAAAAATATGGTCGAGATAGACCAGAATTTCGATAGGCAGCTTGAACGGATGTCAAAGTATTGGTTTTGCAAACAATGCTCATATGTCCTTAAGGTAGAAACTTTGAAGCTTGAAAACAGTGCAGGAACCATGGTACACTTTTACAAGGAAAATATCAAACTAAGGGAGTTTTTTATTTAGCAAAATGTTCAAACTGCCTTGCATTTTATGTGGGGAAAACAGAAATAAGTTTGTGTAAAAGAATTTATGAGCACAATTATGATATAAGGAGTAAGAATGACAAAAATGCACTGTAAAAACACTCTAAGTTGTATGCAGTTTGACAGATTTCACTTTGGGATTCTTGAAAAAGTAACCCTCAATGCCAGGGGAGGGGAATGGCACTTTAGATTTGAGCACAAAGAGTTTTGCAGCAACTTAGACTGAATGCCCTTACTTTTCCAGGACTTAATGAATATCTCTTCATTCAGCCATTACTTAAACTTAATACCATGAAACTGTAGGATTTAGGATATATGTTAAATACTGAACATGAATATATTGTTTTTTTTCAAACTTTTTTTTATATATATATGCGTGTTTATTAAACACTTTTTTAGGTATGACTGGCTTTTATTTAAAGGAAAAGTTTGAGTGTGTATTATTTATTGCTGTTCTTATTTTAGGTATAGTTCTTTAAGATTTTACTGATTGATTCATGTGACTTATTATTCTTAATTGTTCTTAACAAGCTAAAATTTTATTTAAAAGGAACTTAAAGTGTGAGGTGGTTTTATTCTGATGCAATCCTTGCACAGGATGAAACCTCTCAATAAACAACATTTCTTGACAAAATTCCTTTTGTGTGAATTGTATACCTGGAGACCACCTTTTCCGACATTATCCTATACTTGATTATACTTGGCTTCTGCTAGCAAGTAAAATGGCCGACACCAATGTGGTCAACAGGTTCCTTTCCTAATTCTTTTCCATGAAACAGATATATGTGGATATAGCACCATTGTTTTTTTCTGTCAGGAATTGTGGTTCTATGAAACCAGATTTTTGAGTGGGTAGTACATCTCCCTAATTCAGTATAATATTTTTAGAAGTTACATCATACATGGAGAGGTCTATACCCCTAAACTTAATGTGGTTTCTTTAGAAATCACAGCATACTTAGGATTAATCTAGATTTGATCTGGGATTAATTATTGATGAAGGACTCACATAGTCTAAAAGCTTGAGTAAGCTATATTGTAAAAGTCTGAGTTAGTTCAGTAAAACATATCACTTCACTTATGTATTTTAATGTTTTCTATCAGGGGACTAACACAGCATTTCTTACTTTTTTTTAATTTTACCTTTTTTTTTTTTTTTTTGCATTTTATAACTTTTATTCTAGGTTAGCTATGGTTCATCCATTTCCATGTTAAGTAATAAATTGCTATATCCATCATTTACAAGAACTATTCCAAATGACATTTTCCAGGCTTTTGCTCTGGCTAATCTGTTTATGTATTTTGGTTGGACCTGGGTGGGAATTTTGGCATCAGACAATGATTATGGCATACTGGGTAGCCAGGCCCTCCAAAGAGAAATTATCAATGCTGGAGGCTGTATAGCATTTCTTGAAATGGTCACCCAAGATAAGGGAAAGTTTCCAGCTATTGCGAAAGTGATTCAGGAGTCGTCAGCAAATATAATTGTGCTATATTCTACAGGAGAGAATATAAATACATTGATGGATGCTGTTTCAGCTTATAATGTGACAGGAAGAGTCTGGGTCAGCACTGCTGCTTTGAAAGTATCCTTAGAACTGGTTAGTATGAGGACTGCCAAAATGGCAAATGGCACCACTGGATTTTTTGTTCACAAAGGCAAAATCCCTGGTCTCACAGAGTTCTTATACAGTATCAACCCTTTGACCTCTCCTAATGATATCTTTATAAGAACATTTTGGGAGGAGGCTTTTGGTTGTCAGTGGCTAAAATCTGATGGAAACAATACATTATCAAACTCAGCAACAAACAAAAACGTTCAGCCTTGCACAGGTTATGAAGATTTAAGAAAACTCAGCATTACTGCATATGATGTATATAACTTCACTTACTTCCTTACCATGTATAATGCAGTATATGTGGTAGCACATTCTCTTCATAACATGAGTTTATGTAAAAATGGAGAAGGACCATTCCAGAATGGGCAGTGTGGAAGCATCCATAATTTCCAGCCTTGGAAGGTAAGAAATTTAATTATCTTGCATTTCTTTCATAATTCTGCTTATACTTAAGCTGCAGATATAATATCCGCAACTGTAATATAAAGCCTTTCAGCCTATGTGCCTTGCCTTAGCTGCTAAGCCGCTGATTAGGCTTCCGCAACAGTTTTACACTTTAATTACCTTATCTAGCAATACGTAAGTGTTTGTGTGCAGACATTAAGTACCTAGACAATGTTGGTGAGCTGCAGGTAATACTGAGTGGTTCTACTGACCTTTGCTAATGTTTGCTTACCTGTTTTCATTATGTAAAATACCTGACTGCTCTTCAAAATGTATGTATGTCACTACTGACGCCATAGGATTAATTAGAGAAAAATAGAGTGATTTTTCTGGCCGTTATCCACGTTATTTATTCATTTTATTCATTGAGGCCTACAAATGACTGCTACATAAATGTTGTACACTAGCTTCTGATGCCCGAGACTTACCAAACCTTGTTTTTAGTGGAGTGCTTTTTGTCCTGCATATTTAATTTACTTACAAGTCTGTGCTGTGCTTTGTAGTGGAGTGTTTTTTGTCCTACATATTTAATTTACATACTGCCTATGCTGTGCTAAATTATACTGTACTCAGGTGCTGTCTATTGAGTGCTACTAACGTGCTATAATCAATAACTGCATTGCTTGAACCATAGTACAATGTCTAGAAGTGTGCTGCATTTCCTTGGCTAAATTGATTGTATAGATATTTTCCCACCTGATCTCTCTTTTCTACCTACCTTCCCCTTGGGATAGCTTACTTCTACTTGATGTAATTTTTCCTTTTTTTCCCCCTCCTTTTCTTCTGCTACTGTAGTGTTGTTTTTTCTAGGTTTAAAACTGCTCTTTGTATTCCTTTTCCTTACAGTGTATCCCAGCTGAATCACCTTCACCCCAGGTGCCTCCCAGTCTCTGCTTGGAATCCCTGGCTTCCCGCCCTTGAACAGACAGAGCATAAGAACTCCCGCTGTGCATCTATAACTTCCTTGACTCCCCAGGAATTAAATTTTGAATGTATGTACCCTGTTACAAACAACTGTAAATTACAACAAACTGCCCAAAATCTTGATCGAATACAAACAACTCCATAACCTCGCAAAGCAACTCATCACAAAGGACAAAAAAATCCTACTACTTAAAACTACAGTCCAACAATAACTATAACCCCAAACAATTCTGGAAATCCATAAGTTCCCTTCTCAACCCCAGCTCCAAGAACAACCCCTGCCCTGACCCAAGTATATCTGACCTTGAACTAAGCTCCAAATTTAATTCATTTTTTATTGAAGCTATCTCCAACCTGACCAAGACCTTCCCTAACAACAATCCACCTAACCTCCATTCCTCTTCGCCTAACCATCCTATGTTTGAGCTCAAGCCAGTCTCAACTAATCTCATAAAAAGGCTCTTATCCAAACTTAAACCTTGCACCAATGCTCCTGATAATATTCCCTCCTCTTTCCTAAAATGCGCAGCTGACAGTATTGCACTCCCAATTAGCATCATAATCAACAGATCTATAAAGGAGTCATATGTACCCAAACTATGGTGTTCTGCTTACATTCTTCATCTCCACAAAGGAGGCAAGAATACTGACATTTCAAACTTCTGCCCATTGCGCTGCTCTCCCCAATCTCCAAAATCTTAGAAAAATGTATCCATCTTCAACTCTTGCCTTACTGAACCCAAAACCAACTCCTAACATCTACCCAGCATGGCTTCCACCCTGGCCATAGCACCATAACCGGTCTACTCTCCTTCTTAGAAACTGTTAACCAAGCCCAAAATTCAGGTCATTTAGTTTCCACAGTTCTACTTGACCTTTCCAAGGCTATCGACACTGTTTCCCACAACCACCTTATCTATCATCTCTCCAACCTCCATCTCCCTCCAAACACTGTGGCATGGTTCTCTAGCTACCTGTCTGAGAGATCTCAAGCAGTTAAATGGAAGAACACCATCTCCTCATTTCTTCCTACCCCAACTGGTGTCCCCAAGGGTCCATCCTTGGACCTATGCTATTTAACATCTTTATAAATAACCTTCACTCTGCCATTCCTGATGCCAAAATCATTCAATATGCAGACAATTCTACAATAGTCTGCTCTGCCTCCAACCTCCCTGAACTTCTGACTAAAACCCAAGCTGCCTTTTCTACTACTGAAAACTGGATGCAACAAAATCACCTGTCTCTAAAAGCAAATAAATCTAAACGTCTTCTTTTCTCTCCCTCCAAGACTTTCACTTTTGACAAAATTTAATTTAAAGTCCTCAGCCATTCCAATTCTCCCATTGAAGTAGTTCTCTTTGTAAAACTTCTTGGCATTACTATAGACAAACAACTGAAGTTCGATATCCATATCCAACAAAATATAAAGAAAACCCTCCAAAAGCTAGGAATGCTTTATAGGAACAACCTCTTTCTTTCAAACTCTACTAGACATACTTTAGCTACTACGTACCTCCTCCCATCCCTGTTATATGAAGCCCCTCTTCTAACTAACCTGACTGCCACCAACACCTCTAAACTGGAAAACTGCTATAACAAAATCTCTAAATTTGCCTCCAGATCCAAAAATTCCACCCATCACTGCCATACCCTTAACTCTCTAAACTGGCTGGAACTCCTAAATTATCTAGACTACCTCCAACTCACCACAGCACACAGACTTATATTTCACCCAAACAAATGTCCAGCTCTAATAACCATCCTTCCCCCTACACCCCCAATAGACCTCTTAGATCTGAAAGTCAAAACCTAATCTCTATCCACAAACCAAAATGGCCTGCTGGTCAGCTTCTCCTCTCTTTCTCACTAGGCAAGAAATGGAATTATCTCCCTTCCACACTCAGGACAATAACTAACTCAGAAAACTTTAAAACCCAGCTTTTCACTTACTTGCACTCCAAATGGAAATGCTCCTGTTTACGCCCTGTCTAAGTCCTTCTAACTACTACCCAAAGGAATTTTTACTCCTTGCCTGCTTATTCTCCCTAACACTCCAAAAACTAGTTCCCTGTGCTGTCTCTAGCTCTCTGCAACTCCTTCTAAAGATTCTATATCTATCTACCTTGTAAATATTATCAATAGCTTCTTATGTCAAATGAATGCTGTTAAATGGTTTCCTTACTCTAACATACTATATCTATCTTCCTTGTAAATATTGTAAATAACCACTTTTATCAAACTAGTGCCTGTAAACGGTTTCCTTATTTTCATCGATTGTTTCGTATATGTTTGCTACACTTCAATTGTTATGATGATTTTTCCCAAGTGAATCTCCACATTACAGCCTTCCAGATACATCATAGTTGTCTTTTGTCTACTAAGCCTGATACAGAATGTTCATTCATGTAAACTGTACTTTATTTTTGTAACTTACTTACTTTTGTATCTTAAATGTTTATGTAATTGTTGGAGCTTTTCTCCCCAGGCCGCCACTGAAAACGGGCACTCATGGGCCCAGTGGACTTCCCCGGTCACCAAACTGAAATAAATAAATAAATAATACTTGTAAGAAGCATCTACAATGGTATGATTCTTAGACTATTTATTTGAATTTGTGATCCAGTGTAGATAACTGATCAAAATAATGCATAGATTAGTGGTACAAAAGGTATCCCAATCTGAATGTGTAAAGCACAGTTGGAACCATAACAGTTCTCTGGAGAAATTGTTTTATTGACTCAGATTAATGAATAAGTGTATATAGCACTATTGGCCTGCATGCTGGGCAAACACTGAATTTCATTATGCATGCTTCTTACAAATGAGGTTCAAACAGTATACCAAATGTCAATATTTTTGTATCTTTCCAGTGACAGAATCTGCATTTTATTTTCAAGATGGGTAGGACAAGAAGGCCAGAAATGAAAATAGAGAACCAGAAACACGTGGACAAACTTAAAACCCAGACAAGGACCACTGGGGGAGGTGCTGACATAAAGGAGTATGTATTTATTTATTATATTTGTTATTTGAGATAGGGCATTGATCCAAGTGGACTATTTTCAGGCTCAACCTGAGTAGCAGATGATATACATCCACTGAAATTAATGCAAAAATTAAGGAATGACACTGCAATATCAGAAGTCATTGGACAAATTGACATATATACAGAGAGAGAACAAGTGATGATAGGGAGGACTGGACAACAACTGCGGAGGGAGATGACCACAAGGAAGAGGAACACCAGTTGGGGGGACAGGGTTGAGATCCAGCTACTGACTGTACTGCCTGGACTAGACAGAGAAAGAGGTTAGTTAACAGCAGTACTGTCCTCTTCCATTGTTCCTGCCTGAGGTAATAAGGCTATGTCAGGTAGTGGCATGGCCTTCTTTATCACCTCATGCAGGCCATGCCAGGCAGTGGTGTCACTCTGCTAGCTGCACAAGAACCCTCTCCACGCAGCTAATGTGGGTTTCATTACACAAACTCAGCTATCACATTTTCCGTCTCTGACCAGTTGTAAACTGTGACTCCCCTGGTAGCATCACCAGAGAGAATTACATCACTCACCCTCCAAAGAACAACCACCAGAACCACCAGAAGCCACTGGGAAAGCCCATGCTACATACCCTCCATTACACAATAGAGTGACAAGCCTAGAGGCAGTTGGTGAGCAAGTGAGACATGGACAAGTCCGAGAGCTGGCTCTGAACTGGTCAGTGTCACTGGCACAGCTGTGGCAGCAGCTGTAAAAAATGGTAACAGAAATGGACAGGAGTAAAAAAGGAAATATCAAAAATATTATAAGATAAAGGACAGTGACAAAGAGAGAAAAAAATCAGTTACTACTCTGACTGCTTCTGATGTAGGTATGTACTAGAGTATCCAGTTGCTAATTGTGCTTCTGTGGTAGGACCAAGACTGCTCACTAGGTTTAGAAACTCAGATGTCCCTAATGGATGATGTATATACAGGAGATTGGTGTACCCTTGGCCCAGGGAATTGTGTCTACACTGGCAGGATGGTAATGCTAAGTTTAACAGGTCATAGAGGCTGTGGTGGGTTCCCCTGTGGGCATGTTGTACAGAACATGGACAAAGGCTTGCCATGAAGACTCAGGTCTTGGTACTGCTTTTGCAACCTAAACATGTCTGTGGTGATAGTGGGTGTATCAAAGACAGACACTCACAACTGTAGCTCATTCATTTGGTGCCCACTGCCTCTCTCCAATCTGGTACCCTTCAAATAAAGATCATGTCTCTGATCTGGTTCTTCTCACCAGGTAATAAAACTAGCTGGTTCTTTTCATCATGTAATAAAACTCTAACCCAACATGTCCTGATGCTTAAGTGAGAGTAAAAATAAAGGCCTCCTTAAGCAATCCTACCTAGCCCATGTCTTGACACCCTATACACTCACACTCTATGTGAGACCAAAAGAAAGGTCCCTTCTCCAGTCTGGCAATCAACCATCATGTCATGGTGCAGTATACCTAGACTATCTGTGTGAGACAAAAAAAAGTCCTTTCTACAACCTGACACTACTCCCTTCCTTGAGTAGGAACCCCAACTCATAACACCCTCATGCTCTGCTGTTAGTAGAGGACACATCATGAGGAGAGAAAATTAAAAAAAAAAGGGATTTTCTAATGGAGTTCCCCAACACTTTGCACATGGGGCAGCTGGCCCCTTTGTCCCACCCTAGCTACACTTCTGCAAACAAGCAACTGTGAACAGCTCCCACAGTTATCAGCATGCCCTTGACAACCTCCTGGATAAAGTTTGCTACATATCAGTGTGTAGACCATAGGTATAACACAAATGCCAGCAGTGTGTTAGATGAGGATGACACAAACATGGGCATATAGATGGGTGATATATGGTGCAGATGATGGCATGCAACCCCCTATCATACATCCTCCCTTTTTGTGTCAGTCCCTGCATGACAAGCACTGGGTGGCTTGAGGGGCTGGGGGTATGCTAAGCAGACCAATCATGCTAAGCATTTCTGTGAAAATAAGGAATGTGAGTCTCCTCTCCTCATGCAGCGTCTGCATGTGGGCTGGCCAATTATCTCATAGATACAGACTATGTCAAACTGTACATGAACCCATGACATAGGTGTGTCACAGGCAGCTATACATGCTATAGAAGTGGATAAGTCTATGCTGCTCTGATATACCTAACTTATCAATAGCATGATCATAACCATACTCATCCCTGCATCTGGAGAAATACTCCATTTCTCTCTGGTACAGGAGCTCATTCTCTACAATCTCCTCCTGAGCAGAAAAACAAGATCAACAAAAAGAAACCACATTAATTAAATGTCCTGCAAGTGTGTCTTTAACTATATGAAATAAACCAGGACAGTGACCACCCTTGAAATCTAGTGTCCATCTCAGGGGCATTTTCTCTGACCTCTTCTTCTCATTGTCTCCAAAGAAGGTCATGGTGGTGCCTCTTCAGTTGAATGTAGTAGAACCAGCACTGCTAACCAGAGTGGGTAGGTGATACCAGAAACAGCAGACATCCCCCTGGAAATAACCAGGGATCCTCATTAGAGTCCCCCATCAGGTTCTCCCAGCAGTCTCTGGGCATAAACTACAGAAATATTTTCCTTTCTTGTTTGCATTATCTAGGAGGCCTGCATCATTTGGTGCCCTTGGAAGTCATGGCCATGTAGCAGGTCACATTGCAGAGAAAGAAATAGTAGCCTTTTCATAGTCACACACGTTGCCGGAGTCAATACTTGGCATGCATCTTCAGGCACAGGGTGCCACCACTGTAGCATTAAAATATGTAAAATTGCTTAATGGTGTAAAGATGTGAACAATGGCATACAAGGAGTGCACAAGCATTACAGTGCCTACATATGCCATTCTTTTGGCTCTTCAGCACCTCTACAGGCATCATTACTATATTTTTGTATGAGTCCCTGTTGAGGTCATTGACCCATCCACACATGTTTACTGCACATGAGTGGGCACAAAGCTGACAGAGCCTCATAGCACAACACAGGTGATTTGCACAATGTGAGAGCAGTTTAATTCTACGAGCCTCAAAATGACATGATAAAAGCCAACCATAGCCACCGCTTTCCTCATCATGCTGTAGAGGTTTGCCGCACAGCAACCTGCAGAGCTTATTGGCAAGAGAGAAAGCTGCAAGTATAAAGCAAATACAAGCAAAAAGGGGTAATTGCATGCGGGCTGTTAATACTACTGCTGTTGTTTTTGTTTGCTTGTCCTGCATATGTTTTATTTGTGTATTTGATGACCTACATGAAACCTTTATGCTGAGGGGGGCAATGGGAAACACTAATGGCAATGGTGCATAAGTGTGGAGGAACTACAAACAGGTGTAGGCATTACTGCCATGGCAGGAAAAGTAGAAGTGATGCACTGTGGCATTGTCCGTAAGAAACAGCAAGGATTACATGCTTTTATACTACATGGAAAACATGGTCCAGGTGTAGGCTGGGGACTGTGTGTGTTTCACTCAGTGATGCCTTCCAAAGGTCTTATGAGGGGATCATGTGATGCTATGTATCCTACATATGCTAATAAATCCCAGAAAGCACTTGGATAGTCGTTCCCACTGCAAATCACAATGTTTATTCACATAGACACAGCACCAGCAACCACAATGTAAGATTTAATGCTGACATACAACCAGCACATTCTCTTCAAAAAAACTTCATCAGATAACTATGAATGTTGCACTGCTACCCTTATATAATCTTACCAATAACCTAATTGCTGCAATTAAACCTTGGTTGATTGATGTAATAGATGTAAAGTTAAAATACACATTCTGCTGGCTTAAACTCACACTGAACATATTCTAAAACCATTCTTATTTAAAATGTCTAAACATTATCACCATAATTTATTAAAACACATATCAAAACATATTAAAACAATGTCATATGTTCAATACAAATATTCCGTACTATAAATGTATATAAAAATGTTAAAAAATTAATACAAGTTAAAATGTGCATTAAGAATGCTTTCCTCTAGTGTTCAAAAGAAATATTGCATCATAAAAACTAAACTCATACATAGTATTAAGGGTTCAGAGGTATAAAAATATTAAAAAAGTGTTTTAAAATGTTTAAAATAAGACAGTTGTCATGCAATGAGGTAAAAATGGTGAAAAAGAATTAAAATAAGACAACATACTACAATAATTATTCAAATGCTACTACATTATAATTTAGCTGATCTTAATTTTAATATTGGGGCCAGGGAGACCATGTCATTCAGACTTGGCCATCTATTTGCTTCTAACACCAGCTGCCAGTATACCTCTCTGTACTCTAACTTGGTCTCCCAAGAGCCACCCCTGATGTCAACTGGGACCTCATCTAAAACAAAGAATACAAATGTGGCAGATTCACACGTCTGTGTGTGCTTATAAAGTGCATTTTACAAATTACACTTCTTAATGTCGTAGACATGTTCATATATCCTTTTCCTCAAACATCTTTCCGTCTTGCTTATGTAGAAAGCTTCACAATTCCCACACACTGCAATATATACAAGCCCTTTAGTGTCACAATTATAATAGGATTTAGATGTTATATACTTATTCCTACTACCAATATATATCTCAGTAGTGTTGGATATAAAGGGACATTGTTGGCAACCTCCACATTTATAAGTGCCTACTTTCTTTTTTCCTGTATTAGTACATTTGTTTTCCAAAAGGGCCTTAATACATTTACCTTTCCTAAAAATGAACTTTGATGGCATGTCAAACTTAAGATTCAAGTCTGAAAATTTAGAAAATCGGTCCCATTCTTTTTTAACAGAGTCCCTAATAATATTAGAATCCCCATTATAGTCCAAAATAAAAGCATTTTCATATCCAACATCCAACTTATTATTGACTTCATCTTCCACTGGTACCATATCACCCATACCTAAAATAGGCACAAATCTACCCTTTCTGTGTTGAAAGACTTCATCCTGTATTTCTTTTATATGTATCTCAGGGTACCCTCTTTCTAAAAACATAGATTTTAACAAAGCACTCTCATTAATAAAATCATTCTCATCTGACACATCCGAGGATGTCTACTTTCAAAGTTCATTTTTAGGAAGGGTAAATGTATTAAGGACCTTTTGGAAAACAAATGTACAGGTCTGAATGACATGGTCTCCCTGGCCCCAATATTAAAATTAAGATCAGCTAAATTATAATGTATTGGCATTTGAGTAATTATCGTAGTATGTTGTGTTATTTTAATTCTTTTTCACCATTTTTTACCTCATTGCATGACAACTGTCTTATTTTAAATATTTTAAAACACTTTTTTTAAATATTTTTATAGCTCTGAACCCTTCATACTATGAGTTTAGTTTTTATGGAGCAATATTTCTTTTGAACAGTAGAGCAAAGCATTCTTAAAACACATTTTAACTTGTATTAATTTTTTAACATTTTTTATATACGTGTCGAGTGACATTTGAAGACATGCAGGTAGGTGTGTGCGTGAATGGGTGTGCCTTCTTTGAAGGTTGGGCGTCGGGCTGGCACCTAGGCACCATAACATCCACTGCCAATAATTAACGGACTAGAGTTCCGCTGTGGCGACCCCTAACTGGCAAAAGCCAAAAGAATATACATTTTCTAGTATGGAATATTTGTATTGAGCATATAACATTGTTTTAATATGTTTTGAAATGTGTTTTAATACATTATGGTCGTAATGTTTAGGAATTTTAAATAAGAATGATTTTAGAACATGTTCAGTGTGAGTTTAAGGCACAGAATGTGTATTTTAACTTTACATCTATTAGGTCAATCAATCAAGGTTTAATTTCACTATTTAGGTTAATGGTAAGGTTATATAAGGGTAGCAATGCAACATTCATAGTTATCTGATGAAGTTTTTTTGACGAAAACATACTGGTTGTATGTCAGCATTAAATCTTACATTGTGGTTGCTGGTGCTGTGTCTATGTGAATAAACGTTGTGGTTTGCGGTGGAAGCAGCTATCCGAGTGCTTTTTGGGATTTATTGGTTACTGTTTGAGCACTATCCCGCATGTGCTGCAGAGGGGGTAGATTTGTTAAGTGAGCAGTATACTGTAAGTCTTAATACATAGTGCATGCATATCTGTTGAAAGTTCTGAAGCATTTGCTGTAAATGTGATACTGCGGGGTGTGTTTTGGAGAGAGAGAAGCACCTACACAGTGCAGAGGCATGAATGAAGTGGACCTTGTATTCAACATCCCTCTATAGTATGACTGTGTGACTTTTGTGTCCACATATGCGCTGCACTCACCCACACCTACAGAGTGAAGATGTAGACATGAGTGTGTTCAGTACTAGAAGGAGGTTGTTGGAGGCCTACAGTAAGATTGATAGCATTTGCCAGTGTGCTAATTATCCACTTTGTTTTGCATTGAACACAGCTGTCCTTCCTGCTTTAGAGATCACTATAGAGAAGGTGGATTTCATGACCTTTGTAACAGATTTGGCCCTCTTCTTCCTCCATCTAACAGCAGTGTTTTATGTCTGTCATGTGCTAGTTCTGTTGTTGGGGGAGGCCTCCAGCCATACTCATGTAGGGGAATGTAGGTGGATAATAGTAGGAAGTGCATTAACATCCTGTGCAATGATTTGTAGTATGCCCAAGTCTAACTCTCTGTGACATACACACTAATTCAGGGGGGACCTATACCAGTGGACTGTGCTGTGGGACAGACAGACAGATCGTACCAGGCAACCACAGTGCACATGACTGACAGGGGAGTTTGTGAAATGTTGGCAGTCAAATCATTAACGGGGCCTGTAGCACTGTCACTGTTTTCTAGAGTATCATTGTACAGTTTACCACACTTGTTCCTCTCCTCATTTTATATAGCAGCAGTGTGTTTGGCCCTGTCTGCAAGGTTTCCTGCTTAGAGTAATGTGATCTACCTGGCCTATGTCAGTACAATACCCAAAAAATGCACCAAACATACCATCACCACATGAATTGTAGCCATACACATGGAGAGATGAGGAGTCCCCCATCATTTTGGGAGTGAAGTAAGGGTCTTGAAAATACTGGGCAGTTTCACATGTTTCTGATTAGGAGAATAATGTGTTTGTGTGACCTGTCACCAGCTTAAATGTATATCTCTTTCACATTTCAAGTTAGCATGCCACAGGGTGATCATTACCAGAAAGGAAAAGTTTCCCAGGCAGAGAACAACATCCTGCTGCTCGGACCTCCATGCTGTAACATAAAAATTCTGACTGGGCCTTCCATGTACATGTCTAGCTGGACCTTACAGTGCATAACAGTGCCATTGATAGTTAAAGTCAAACCTATGAGCAAGCACGTAGAAGGGTCAACAACAAACTCACACAGGCACACTGTAAGTCAACCTGTCTGGCACAGGAGAAGCGAGCCATGGGTGGCAGTCTGCAGTCAGAGCCACTATTCCTGGCATCTCTAGCTCATAGGGCTCCATGGTGCAATGCTTGACTTGGGTGACAAATTGCACATGGCACCTTACATATCCTTTGGTGATGCCTCAGACAGGTATGTCTGAATGTGTGCTATTCATCCAATTCAGGGTCATACATGTAACGAATATAGCTTCTTTGTTGCTACAAGAACATGGGGTTTACAAGTGCAATGTCAGCCTAGTCAAAAGACGTTAAACATATTTTTCTCCATAGCACTTTGCTATATAGGAGTTGTTTTTCAAGGTTGCAGGTGTTAGTGAAGGGTTCAGTCTTAGAATGGGTAATACATATATTTTTTCAAAGGTGCAGTTGTTATCAGGTTTCTCCACCAGAGATATTGGCCTGCCTGATGTCAAGGAACTGTTTGGGCCTGATTATGATGGCATCCAAAAGCAGGAACAGTCAAGGTCACAGTGAAACTGGTAGACTCAAATAATGTGATCCCCTTTCTACCATGGATAACATATGTGCCTGTGAAATCCCCCCCCCTGTACCCATTATACCATCCAAAGACAAGATGTAGCCAGCACACTAGCCTTCTGGAAGTAGTCTAACCTCCAGATGCAGAGTTAACTGTGGTTCCTGCCAGCTTCATTAAGTATGAGGGGTCCTCAAGGGTCAGCATGATGGTGACTGTGGTGGTTAAACTGCTACAAATACTGTCCACCTTCTAGGCTGTCACTGTTAGCACTATATAACAAATGTGCAGAACCATTGTACAGGCTCAGACATACACCAATGGAAACATAGCTGAGCTAGTCATTATATGAAACAGATGTGCAGCATTATGGATAGGCAGTCTAGGGAATCTAAATGCAGCAGATGCCCCTGTGTTGCTGCCTTCATGAACACCTCTTTTCCTGTGGCTGGTCAATCTCTGCCTCTGGTGGGAATGCCTACCATGGGAGGGGGTGAACACAGTCAAGGACCCATAGCACCATAACCTCCACATCACCATCCACTGTTGAGGGCAATGTGGGGGGGAAGCATAGAAGCAAATGAGATATTCTTGCTGAGACCTCCCACAGCAGATCCCACTGTTCCTGATCATGGAGCACTCCATCTTCTGTGTATGCTGTGGTTCATGTCTGTGACCATTCCAGGGGACATACTTTGTCAATGCATATATCTCCTGTTGGTGCTCTAGACTTGTTCATCAGATCCCAGAGCTGCATTATCAGATGGAGTACACACACACTTTAGCACTGCCCACCTGCAACATACTGGAGACATCGCCCTCTTCCTGGCCAGTCTACCTGGCTGTCCACATTCACCTGTCCATGGCTCTCTTATGTCCACAAAACATTAACACACACTCCCACCCCACATCACACAAAATGCCCAGAGTTGACACCTGTCACTGTGAACCTCCACACCCATGCATATGATGACAGTTGTGCCCAGCTCTCAGCCTGCGTTAATTGTGTAGTCTGTGTCTGATGTATAGTGTGGCCAATTTATTCATGGTACAGCACAGGCTGGATATAGTACTGCATTCAATACAGTTATTGTTGTACATTATACTTATTCTGACTCATAGTTATGAACCAGATGATGTCTCTTAAACAGTGCAATGGAGTATTGCATCAGCCTTTTGTAGTCATCCCATGCAACTGGCTCTCCACAGACTCTTCATCAGGCCTCTCCTTCACTGTTTTGTTCAGGTTGTCCTCTTCCACAGTGTGTCTTCCCTTATGTATCTGTTTGCAGAGGAGTATAAAGTGTGCAGCCACTGCAAAGATTTTACCCTACATGCTAGAGTCATACAGCAGTGCACCATGGAGCCATCTAGACATGGAAACAGGCCATTCCAAACAAATATTCAACAATAATTCTGGTCTGTGGCAAGATAGTGTTGTATATATTTTCTGCCATGGTTTGTGAGTTTCTAACTGGTATCATTAGCTATGGCTCCATGGCATATCCATCAATCATTGCCAATGAGATGTCCCTGTCCCTGTTTGAAATAACCCACACAAACCTCTGATATAAGTCACATGTATTGCAAATAATAATGAATTTCAATTTGTTAATTTCACTTCCCCAGGCTGAGACTGGAAGCTGTCATTTGTAATCAGTGTTCTACTCCTGGTCAACACATTCAAATAAATAAATGTGTGAAGGTGACCTGGAGATGTATTTGTATACTACACATAGTGCATTGCAGACCACCTGGCATTTAATGGAGTTGAGCACCTTATGAATGAACTACCATTGTCACTGCTTCACAGGTAGGGGCCTTTATTTCAATGTGTGTGCAGTTCATGGCTTCCAGTCTCCCAGTACCTCAGGGGAAATTGGCCATGTCATAATGGTGTTGCTTCTCTCTCCTGCCCACATATGCTCCTCCATAAGCTGTAACACACCATCAAAAAATGGTGGAGTATCCTTGAGGCAGACGCCTGGGATACACCTATTCGCATCCCCTGTTGGTTGATGAATCATGCTCAACCACCTGTATCTACAGATACAACTTAAAGATCTTTTTCCACCTTATTACATGGCTTAACAAAATAAAGTCCTACTTAACTCCAGAAAAACCAAAAAATTGCTATTTATGATCCACTAAAAACTCTAAAAATGCCTTAAAACAATAAAAATTGAGAAGAAGAAGAAAACTTACCCAAATGTGACCACCTAACCTTTTAAATGCCTTAACATTTGGATCAATCAAAACCTTAGCTTTCAGCTTTATATACTGAAAACTAGATCCAAAATCAACTACCTACTTTTGTAAGGCAGTATGATATCCCACTTCCTTTCAGCACTGGCAAGAGCAGCCATCAGTAAAGTCATCCTCTTCGCCCATTTAGAATATGGCCTACCCATGATTACTATAATATCCATGAACAGCACAATTCCCCAACAATCTGTTGGCAACAAAATTTGTCATTTCATAACTAAAACTACCATACAGTCCAAAAGGCCAACTGGCTGCCAGCTAAACTAAGATCTGACCTCTTACTAGGTTCCCTTGTTTTCAGACTGCTACACAATGCATCCTAACTTCCCTTTCTGCCAATCTGATGTCCAGCATCTCACTGTACAACCTTAAAAGGGCTGGCTCTGCAAGCACCAAGTACAAAACTTCACTGCACCAACTACAGTCTCTCTCTCTCTCTCTCTCTCCCTCTGCATGCCCTTAAACTTTGGCAAAATCTTGTTTCCACCTTAAAGAACCTCACCTTCTATGCTACTTTCAGACCCCAGTAACCCATTTCAAAGCCCACCTTAATAATGAAAGCCAATGCCAAATCTCAGACCACATCACTTAACCTTACCAGTAAACCGCACCAACATCCATCACAGAATTCAAGTTGCCTAACCACATCACTGAGGAACACATAATCCTTGTAAATATGTGCATATCCTTTTTATTCTCCTAACCTGTAACACCTATCTTTCTGATTTCATTTTATGTGCCCAACGTGCATTAGCATTAATAATTTTGCCATATTCCACCTTGGATCCTGGGAACTACTGCCCCATCAGTCTGACGAAACTGATCTGCAAGGCCATGGAATGTATTATCATAGAACTTATGAAGAAAGACATTGGCAACCTTCAAACACTGGACCCCACGCAGTTTGGATTCGTGAAGGGCCAATCTTGTCTCCTGAACCTGATTGACTTCTATAAATCAGTCTCCAGAGCCGTGGACAAGGGTAAGATGATCCACACACCTTATCTGGACCTCGCCAAGGCCTTTGACACCATCCCCCACTCTGGAATCATAGATAGACTTACTAAGCTGGACATTAATCCCTACGTCACTCGATGGGTTGCCAACTGGCTTACTGACAGAACCCACACTGTAAAAGTAGCCGATTCCAAATCCAGCTCCAGACAAGTGACAAGTGGAGTATCTCAGGGTTCAGTCCTGGGACTGCTCTTGTTTGGCATCTACTTCTCTGAAGTACAGGCCAACACTAAGGGACTCTGGCTAACAAAGTTCACAGATAACTGCAAACTGGGAGCCATTATTGAATCCTCAAATGATGTGGATACTCTACAAAAGGGCCTTACAGAAACAGATGCTTGGTGCCAGTGCCATGTGCTCAAGCTCAATGCCAAGAAATGTATAGTTATCCCCTTTGGGAAAAAAAACATGTACCCATGAATTACCACATAGCTGGCAGTACACTAAACACCGAAAGTGTGATAAGAGACTTAGGGACACAGGTGGACAGTGGTCTCACCTTCGTTATTCACATCGCCACAACAGTCAGAAAATCCTTCTATGTGGCACACCTCATCACTAAGGGCTTTTCATCCAGAAAAAAGGAGGTCATTGTCCCACTGTACTCATCCCTCATTACAACGCCCCATTTGGTATGTACCTCTCAAGACATCTGCAACAACTGGGAAGGCCACAGAAATGCCTCACTAAAAGAATCACAGGCCTAAAGCAGATTCTCTATGCTGACCGCCTTAAAAAACTCCAACTATACTCTGTCGCATATCATCTACTCAGAGGCGCTGTCTGCTTAACGGGCATGTCAAACCCAGAGCTGTTGGACATACTACACTTAAGGAAATCCCAGTCCCTCAGAGCCACATGCTCCAGGGATCTAAACCTTGTCATCACAATAAACAAAACATGCTGGAGGGATAGGTTCCTGACCCAGAGACTCCCCAGACTCTGGAATAGACTGCCCATACATGTCAAGCAGAGCGCCTCTTTGGCCCTCTTTAAAAGGAACCTTGATAATTGGATGGGAGAAAGGAAATTCACCCCAGGGATCACGTCGGTCGCTCTGATAGACAGGGGTCCAGGGAAGTAAATAGTGTGGGAAGAAATAGCTGGGAATTGTTATGACTAGGCTTGTATAGGCCCTAGAGCCAAAAGCCTAGTACCAACCTATGAGCCTATGAACCTATGAACCTATGAACAAGTATTGCTCTGTTCGTAATATTATTGTATTAGACAGATAACTGTATTAGACAGCTGCTACATGAATGTTGTACCCCAATAGTTTTCTTTGCTCATTTTTAATTGTTGTTGTTCAGTTGGAATTATTGTTTATCTACAACAATTGTACTGTCTGTCTGATTTCATCACAGTCTGGGCCTGAAATTGGTCAACTTCTGATCAGTACCCTATCCTGGCAAACATACACACATAGATACATTGATAAATTTTGCCAGATTACACCATTTCTAAGAGGATAAGAAATTCCAGTAACTGTGACTTGGAGAAATAGGGGAGGATACAATAATGCACACAAATAACTTGAAATATCAGAGTGATTTAAATCTAATTTTTAAAATGCAAACTAGCATTATAGTATGTTAAAACACAGCCTTCAAACATGAGAAAAATACTTTTAAGAATATTACAATATTTTATTGTATCTTATCTTATTTTAAGTTTCTAACAGCATATTTAATAAAGTTTGTTAATTAATCAAAGGGTTAGATTATAAAAGCAAAATGAGAAAGTAATACCGGCCACTCCGGCCAGTATGTATTTAAAACTGCCGTTTTAAAAATTAATTATTTTGGCAAATTGCTTAAAGTGGTAGGGGGTGAGTTAAATATGTGTTTCAAGTTGGACGTGTAATAATGTATAACTTTAAAGGTGTGGGTTGTTTTCTTGTATCTGATTTGAAGTTTGGAATATTAAAATGTTCACAAACTTTAGCCTTTGCTGTTAAAAAAATTAAGTTTAATTATTGAGTTTAACAGACTTTGTATTATTGTGGAATGTTTGCTATGGTAATCCTAGAATTAGAAACATAATTATTCTCCCGTATTACTTTATTACATATTCCACTTAGTTTTGCAGAGTCAGTTCAAGTATTAAGATACTAAAAGTCTTCTTCTCTGAAATTATTTTGTCTGAAGCTGACTATTCAAATGACAAAATCTCATTAGAAGTATTCAAAACATAAGGTGTAGTACAGAATAACATGTATGATGTCCTTGCATTATAAACTAATCTCAACCACAGCAATTTTATTTGCAGTGTTTAAGTAGTAAACTGTTCTCCATGGTCTATGTGATGCTGAGGGGTTATGATCTCTTGAGACATACCACTGGTCATAGAATTTATTTCCCATGGGTGACTGACCTCATGAGCACATGGTAAAGGTGCATTATTGCCTTGTATTATGGTTAATACCTGCCATACTCAAACTTTGTACTAAACAACTGCATAGCTGGGTTATAATCAGTGGCTTCCTAGGATTTCACTCTGCTGAAAACGTCTAACAGAATATTTTCACCCATTCACCCTTAATACAGGGTATCTAGTAAAAGAGTCAACTGCCACTAAGATAACCCTTTTACTTGAGTTTTTTTTTTTTTGCATGCTAAGATGCTCCACAGTATTCATGGCTACCCTCTGAAAGGATTCTTCAGTAACAGGCAGTGATACCAAAGCATACGTAGCAGCTTTGTCTCCTGTCTTACCAAACTTCTGACACTTCTCATGTTTTGTAGTGCCCTCTCATGTCTTCTGAAATGCCTGACCAACAGAAGTTTTGCACAGGCCTCCTCCTTGTACACTTCATACCCATGTAACTTGAAAAATAAATATTATGAGCTATGGCCAAAAGTGCTTATCAGTAGCCCTTGGGACTACCAGCTGCTGTATCATTTCTCCTTCTAGCCCCCTTTCAGGAGTCCATTCTCTGTGAAATAACCTTTAGTCACAATATATAGACCCCCCATAACCCCCAAGAATTAGAAATGCCTTTGGCTACAGCCATCATACTCTTTAATGTGAGAGATATATCTTTCTGAAATCCTTCTTTGAGATCTTCCCCAACAACCATTTTTTGTGAAGTTTAGTATCATCCAACAGTAGTGTCCTCTCTCTCTCTCTATCTCTCTCTTCTTGTTAATTTTTCTTTTTCTGTCCCATGGCAAGTTGTCTCTTACAGTTCCTTCCTTTCTTCCTATGCAACTTCATGCTGTTGCTTCAGTTCATCCTCCCCAGCTTCATGCTGTCTCATTTTCTAATTGCTACAGTTTTCTGGAATTTCATCTTCAATTCTAGTCTGTTTAGTTCAAGCTACAGTTTGAGATCATTCTAGATCATTTGGTCCTACAGCGTAAGGCAGAAAAGAACTTCGCCCTTTTCGAGCGACTATTCTACTTTTGCCCACAACCTGTAAAAACAAAACAGGTCATTATCTGGTCATTTTAGTATAGACTTTAAAGTAAAGTATTATTTAAGAGTCCTCAGCACTAGCACAAATCTCCCTAGGCTTACCCAAACAAAAAATCCAAGCTTGTTTGCATATACTCCACTTAAACTACAGAACACACTCTAAAACTAAGGCAAACTGCTATAAAATTGTAAACACAAGCTCCCAAAGCATAGGCATTGAACCTGGTGTTTGTTTAAATGAGATTACTCACCTGCAAGTTAATTATTCAGGAGTTACATCTTGAAACCTGGGCTCTAGTGGCTTAGTGTAAACCCGCTCATGAGCACTGCTCGTGCTCGCTCGGCTCCCGCCCTGCCCCCTATTCCCACCGCCCCAGTACTCGTACTTTTATAACCTCAAACCACTCCCCTACTGTCCACTAACTTCCTGTACCTCACTACCGCCCTCTAAGATCAAACGGAATATGACACCACCCAGGAAGCTTATCATACTAACTCTTTTCCCCTCCTACTTGTCCCTTACCTAGCTACCCTATATGAAACCTGGTCTTACATAGGCTTCCACCACCCAGGCTACCAAACCAACCCCTCACCCATAATTAACAACAGAGGCCATGACTCGACTCCTACTCACCCACCTTGTTAGAACTCGACGCTATGTAATTATCAAACCTACCAATATTAGGCCAAATGATAAACATTACTACAAACTTCTACTCAAAGCCCTCAAATTCATTACCACTCTGAATCACAGACTAGCCACAGATGGTGATATCCACCCCAACCCTGGCCCTTCCTCTCCACTCAATTGTAATTCCACCCTATCCTCCCCTCCACTTCTCAATCTAAACTCTAGACCCTTTAACTCTCTTCTGACCTGTCATCTAAACATCAGAAGTGTAAACAATAAGATTCACAACCTACATGCCCTTTTAGCTACTTGTTCCCCAGACCTACTATGTCTCACAGAAACCTGGCTTAAACCAAGTACGAAAGACACACAGATAATCCCACCAGGGTATGATATATTAAGAGCAGACCGAATAACTTCGTAAAGGTGGCGGTGTAGCCATACTCTACAAAAATACATTACAAATCTCCCTTGCCTCTCCACAACCCCTCCTAACAAACAATGCCGAAATTCTACTTGTAAAACTTCAACCAAACAAACATAAAAGCATAAATATAGCATGTATTTACATCCCCAGGCAACAATAATAACAAAACCTTAGAGGACTTTCTCCACTGGTTAACTCAAACTCACCCCAGGAATCCATAGTGTTAGGTGACTTCAACATCGATTGGAATTCCTTCTCATCTAGCTCCCCATCTAGCAGCATAAATCTACATGGCTTTTCTCAGCTCATATCCACTCCTACCAGACTAGGTAAACCCCAAAACAAAGACAGCATCCTGGACTGGATCCTTACTAATAAAGATCCTGACCAGTACTCAGCAGGTACTCACCCAGAGGACATGAGTGATCACTTACTCACCTATGTTATCAAATTCAAGAAAATCCCCCCCTTCTTTTAACCATAAAAAAATCAGGAACAATAATAAATTCAACGCCTCCATTTTTCAAACTGAACTTAAAGCCCAAAACTGGACAATACTCAAGTCTCTTCCTCTTGAAGAGGCAGTTATCTACTTCAACACCACCTTCCTCAAGATTCTAGATTCCCATGCTCCAATACGGTCCATTAGAACTAAAACCAAAACCGCACCATGGCTCTCTAAGGAAACAAAATCCAAAATCCTATCTAGAAACAAGATGTGGGTCACATGGCGTACCTCTAAAGACCCACACTCCCATCAAACCTTCCGGCAACTTAGAAATGAAACTAAAAGAATGATCTTAAATGATAAAAAAAACTTCTTCCTCCACCTCCAACACAAACACCTTAATAATCCACAAAAATTCTGGGCAGGCTTAAACAAGCTCCTGCACCCAGGCCAGGCAACCACCCCCACTCCAACAACTTGCAAACAACAGTGCCCTGTAAACATTGCTAACACATTCAATAGTTTCTTCACAGAAACTATACAATCCCTGGCCACACAATTCAAACAAACAACCAGCCCACTCCACTACCCATGCCAGCAGAATACTACAACTACATCAGATCATCTATTTACCTTCGATCCAGTACCCATATCCTTTATAACATCTCTTCTTAAAAAACTAAAACCCACTAAGCTAGCAGCTGACCTTCTCCCAGCTGAGTTTCTGCAAAAAGCAGCTGAGGCCATTTCCTATCCCGTCTCCATAATCATAAACCATACCTTGTCAGAAGCCTTCATCCCCTCCATATGGAAAATGTCCCACATTATTCCTCTCCATAAAGGTGGTAGCTCACTAGAGCCAACCAACTGCAGACCTATAGCTATACTTTCACCCCTGGCCAAAATTATGGAAAAGTGTGTCCACAAACAACTGATGGAACACCTCACCAAAAATAAAATTCTAGCTAACTCCCAACATGGCTTCAGGCCAAATCACAGTACCACATCAGCCCTACTATCCTTTTCTAATACCATCAATAACTTCAGAAACAATAATAAACTATCATCTGCTCTTTTCTTAGACCTCTCCAAGGCCTTTGATATGGTGAACCACATTCAACTCCTCCATACATTAAAAAAACTATCACTCAGCAATTCCAAGCTGAAATGGTTCCAATCCTACCTGTCCAATAGGCAACAGGCTGTTCTATGGCAGGACAAATTATCTACATGCCTACCTGTTACACTTGGAGTTCCCCAAGGATCTATTCTTGGCCCTCTTCTCTTCACCATCTTTGTTAATGACCTGCCCACAATCACCCCCATGCCACATGCATTCAATATGCAGATGATTCGACTATCATCAGCACTGCCTCCAACCTGGCAGACCTCACTGCTTCAACCCAAGACACCTTCAACCTAATAGAAAAATGGTTCTCAAGTCGACAACTAGTTCTCAACCCCAACAAAACAAAACTACTTACTTTCTCACCCACTAACAAGACTCTTCCCCACCTTCTCTATTACATCCTCCAATGGAATCACTATATCACCAGAAGCTCACACAAAGCTATTAGGTGTTACCATTGATAACTCCCTTAAGTTTGACACCCATTTCAATCTTACCATCAAAACCGTCAATAAAAAGCTTGGCTCTCTCTATAAAGTAAAACACTTTCTCACTCCTCATGCTAAAATTACAATTGCCAGCACACACCTACTATCAACTCTTTTCTATGCCTCCCCCTCTTTACAAACCTAAACAAGACAACCCTTAACAAACTTGCTTCTTGTTACAATCACATAGCTAGATTTGCCACAAATTCCACCTTTAGAACGCACCACTGCACTAACTTGAAGCAACTAGGGTGGTTAGAGTTTTCCAGCCAACTCCATTTCAACCAACTCAAAATGGCTCACCAGATATTGTATCACCCAGAGAAAACACCAGCTCTGAAAAACATCATTCACCCCTATATTAACCTGCAATCTTTACGCTCCTCCAATAAGATCTTAGCTCAAACTACCAAAGCCAATAATTCTGCTGGGGATTCTCTATTCCCAAACTTTGTAGGTAAAATGTGGAACTCCCTACCGACCATGCTCACCTTAGAACCCTCACTCCTACAATTCAAAAAAAAGCTTAAACCCCATCTCAATACTCTCTGGCAATGTCCCTGTTCCAAACCTGATTAACCACTATCATTTACCCTTCTCTTACCTCACTATCCTTAACCGCTTTTTAACAAGGTGCCTCGCCTTTGTAACTGACCTATGTTTTTTTTTTTATATGCTGCTGTTGTTTTTTTTTCCCAAGATGTGATGTATCTTTATATTGTATTTAGAACTCAACTATCTTCCTTTTTTTGCATTAACAATGTTCATATGTCTGTTATGTACTTGGAGCTTTTCTCCCCGGGCCTCCGCTGAAAATGGACATGTATCCAGTCGGACTCTCCCGGTTAACACATGTAAAATAAATTTGAAGACATACACACAAACCCACAACCAGGTTGGCCCCTACATACATGGCAGTTCAAACATGTTCATACTAATATGTGAGCATGCTTTTGATTCACACTGTTCAACCAGTTCAAAACTTACTTTGTCTGTTTCTCAGCTGCCCTTAATGGAAAAAAAATATCTGTTGAACAATTTATACTGTTGTATATTTACCATGAAGCTGCAAGAGTACATAAAGTTTGTGGTGTCATTACTGTTTTGTAGGTTATGTAAGTAAAGTTTACAATATAGTCACACTGCTGCAAGCCAAATAATATGTGATAGTCAGTGGTTAAATTCTCTCAAACCACAATGCTGACCATTGTATTTATATTTGATGGCAGGGTGGTTAGCTTTATAATCATACAGAGATAATTTTGTGCTCACACACGCACACGCACACACACACACACACACACACACACACACACACACGCACACACGCACACACGCACACACACACACACACATTTTCCAGTAGGGACTCATATCTGTCTAGAGCCAGTTCCCCTTTTTCTGTCCTTATAGTAACATGCTAACATCAGCTAGACCAATCTAGCACACCAAGGACACAATTACTTTTCATTCATAAAATAAAACTGCTACAGCATATTATTTAGTAGCTACCTGTACCAGTGTCATAGAGGGATTGTGCATAAGACTCCTTCTTGTACACTTCATGTCCATGGACTATGGTCTAGGTGAGCTGCGTTTGAATAGCTTGAACTTAACAATGCAGGCTGAGAGAATGGGCATGCTCATCCTGGGGGGAGGAAAGAGATGTCCATGCTCAGGGCATACTTCTGTGGTCTGCGATTCCAGGTGGACACTGGGGAAACAATTGAGTGGTGCTGCCTTAGGGTAGGTAGGCTGCCCTGATGACATCAGATCCTTGCAGAACTAAGAGGTAGCTCTTTGCTGATGCTCATTGTTTGTCCCACCCTGAGAGTGTTACTGTGCATGCACAAGGTGGGTGGGGAATTAAGAGAAAAGTACTTCCTGGCAGCAATATAATGCTGCCTCAGGTTCCTCAATTTCCTCATCGGTGGTAGAGATAAGTTGTGATTAGACCACATGAGGTTTAGGTAGCTCTGGTAGACATGTGGATGAGGACAGAACCTGGGAACAGTCAATAGTCAGCTGTGGGGGGTGGGGCAAAATACAGAAATAATTATTTGGTAGCTCTGTTTTAAGCAGTCAGTTTTAATAAGATAGATACCAGCAGGTAATAAGCCACTAACAAATAAACCACTACCCATAAGCTGTTGAAACTGAATAATGAAGCTCTTTACTGGAAATAAATAAAACCATGTAATCTTTGTAAGATTAATATTCATAGCACAGTAAACTGGGAAAGTAGCAGACCCATATGATTAACCAATAGAAATTTAAACATGGGGGTAGAACAAAATCAACATGAGGAGCTGACCTTAACAACCCTGGACACTATAGATCCATACTATAACTAAATTCAGCTATTGGATACCATGTCATCAAAGTTAATTGAACAAGATAGGGAGGAATCAGAGAGTATTTATAAAAGGCACATAAAGTATTAATGTCTAGACAATAGCTTTGCCACCCACAAGACCATCTGATTCTATGCAGCTGGATTCCAATGAGTTACACCATTAGGAGCTGCAGGTAATCCAGTGCATCTTCTTCCATAAAATATATTGTAATAATGATTAATAAAAATCATTAATAATAATCAATAATAAATAATAAGTAGTAATGGTTAAGCAATAGTTTAAGATGAAAGGGAGAAACACATAAAAGTAGAGCAGGCCTTGTAGTCTTCATGATTATAAATGATGTTGCAGAGTAGGAGATTTTATTTAAAACTGTAAAACAAAAGGCATTTCAGGTTAATTTCAAGTTTTGAGATTTAAAAAGAGCTATTGCTGAATATAAAGGCATTACAAAACAGACAAGGACTGAAAGAGGAACAAGACGTGTGGCTACGTACCATTCTCTATGTCATTCATACTTGTGAAGGAAAAGGGAAAGCATTGTTTGAATTATCTGTCAGTCATTATCCTAATACGTATTCCTTCCTCAACTATATGGAAGTTTTGATAAAACTGCTATTAGCAAGCTCTAAATTCTTTGTAATGGACATAATCGATTTCCTGAAAAAGAAAGGTCATCAGGGTCGCAAATTATACCTGGCTTGCTACCATACATGCTGAAGCCTTATGTACTGTCTTACCACATCATTACTGCATAAAAGTAGTAGAAGAATCCCTGATTTGGAGGAAAGGTTCCCTGCCAGGTAACATCAAGCTGCCCACCAAGCCGCCATATACTCTTATAGACAACAACTACTTTAAATTCAATAATTAAATTCACAAACAAACCAGGGGGCTTACAGTGGGGCAGCCATGAACCCCATCATTGCCAGTGTGGCTTTTAGCCAAGTGGGAGGAGGAATTAATTTGCCGGTTGATATATAACCAGTACATAGACTGCCATCTTCATTTTTCAAGTAACATTATTATAGTTCCTAAAGGGGATGAGGCAAAACTTAAAGAATTGTACTCATATACTAGAAACTCCAGCAGGCTTCTGAAATTTGCCATCCATAAGAAACAGACCCAAGTCAGCTTCCTGGACTTACAGCTTAGCAAAAGCCTGAAAACTATGCCCCTAACAAACAACCTTTATAGAAAGCCCATGAGAGTCATCCTTTTGCATACATCTAGCATGCACTTTCCAGTTAACAAAAGCAATTTAATAAACTTGCAATGAATAAGAATGGCAAAGGTCTCTAGGTTTCTGGCTTCCTCAAAAATATGCAAGATTTAACCAAAAGACTTTCTTGAGATAAGCCATTCTAATTAGCTTCTAAGTCCAATCAAAAACGTAACAAGGACCCTCCGCTTGGAACCCATTAACAGACTTACCAGGAAATTTGGGCATAATTATATTGACCTCCAAACAGAGAACAGGAAATTGAGCATGGAAAATCATGTTTTCAAGAGACCACAAAATTATTCAGATAATAAATATGGAAAAATGAGTGATTATAGATAATATCAAGGATTTAGCAAAGACCCTTGAGAATGACCCAGTTTTATATTCAAAAAATAAAAAAGTATCAGGGACTTTTCAGAAACAAAGTACAAAGGAGACTTGGCAGACACAGGAGGCACATTTTCTTGTGGTCCTTCCAGCTGTATATCTTGCAAAAACTTGAGCTGCATTGATCAGTTCCTATGCCTTAGTACATTAATCAGCATGACTAAGGGTGACTGTAGTACCTAAACAGTTGTCTTTGGGGCACAGTGTGCTAAAAGCAAATGTTTTTATTTGGGAAAAACTATTAACAAACTAAAAGCTGTGTGTGTGTGTGTGTGTGTGTGTGTGTGTGTGTGTGTGTGTGTGTGTGTGTGTGTGTGTGTGTGTGTGTGTGTGTGTATGTGCATGTGTGTTTGTGTATTGCAGAATGGGTGCAGACAACTCAACATCTCCAAGAATCTACTTGCAAAACAAACTGTGGATTTTGCTGGGCATTCAGACTACAACGTTCATCTCTAGTTCATTATGCCATTCAAACCGCTGGAGGGTAACATATGTGAAGGCTGCAAACCCAGCTAGCTAGAATTTTGTAAATAATTCTATCTCATTTCTGGATAGTAATATGACTTGTATGCTTGTCTTATAAATGCAAAAAACTATATGTTGTGTGTATATTAAACTACTGGTGCAGAAGTGTGTACTTAAATGTATGTTCTGTCCTGAGCTTTAAGAATGTAACCACAGTGTACCCTGCTGGAAAAGAGCAGAAATGTATATAAACTATACGACTAAGCAAATGTATGTTTTGACGGTAAAGGCTG
Source organism: Protopterus annectens (assembly GCF_019279795.1). NCBI lineage: Eukaryota > Metazoa > Chordata > Ceratodontiformes > Protopteridae > Protopterus > Protopterus annectens. The sequence continues at coordinate 480,456,654 of NC_056739.1, forward strand.
GAACATACAGAGTTAACATGCAAAACCTCAAGAAAATAAGTGGAAATTGTTTACGATCCTGTTATCTCTGTTTCAGCACAGAGCAGACACAATGTCTAGAGTTGTAGGTTGTAGGTTTTCCTATTGTCTGGAATAAGAAATAATTACAGGTTTCAAAGGTAAAAGTGTGTAACTGTTTTACGACTTCCAGTTCCAGGCAAGCTTCTGAGAGATAAGTATTTTTGGCACAGAGATGCTAAATTTTAAGTTTCTGTTAGCATGGAAACTAAAGGCAGAGGTGTCAAAAAATGATGTAATCTGAGATAACCCAGCAGAAATGTTTAATAGTAATTTAAGAACTACCTCAGAGAGTGAGTCTGTGCCTTTTGTATTTGTCTTTGGATCTGAATATATCCTATCATCAGTACTTCTCATCTGTATTTACTTGGTTCTGTAAGTAAGTCATTTAGGGCATAGTATCTCTTAGCTATAGATAGTAATACAGTAAAGATTAGTTTAGATGTTTTCTGTATTTATGTAAGACTGTCCTGCAATGCTGTTTTAAAATATTTCCTGTAATTCTGAACTCTTGTCACTGTACTGACTTACTGAGTATTGTCTTGTTCTTTTATTATTTATTATTAAATATATTTAAACCTTTTAGTTGTAGCTGGTTTGTTTAGAGATATTTAAGCTCTTAAAGTACTTGCATATGTGTGTGGTGACAGTGTATAGCCCACTCCAATAGCCTTAAAGTCTTAGTCATTCTTACCATGTGGATAACAACAACATTACACAGTAGAATTGGTCACCCTTTGGGAAGGGCCTTATAGTAGCTGATAAGGGCGGTTGGTGGACGTGATTACTACCTTATAGTCTGAGCAGAAGGGGGCATAGCTAGGGAACCTGTGCCGGCCTTTCCCAGGAGTGTCTGTGTGTTTGTATATAAATCACATCTCAAAGTGTGTGTGTCAGCTATTTGAGCAGGGACACAAAGCATTGGTTGGACAGAGAGGGTGCTGGAGGTTTTGGCTTGGCCATTCAGCTGAGATCTTAACCCTATAGCTGTGCCAGTGGGGAGTCTTATTGGGGATCTGGAGAGAGAGGGAGAAAGCCCCAGACTGACTGTGATCTATGTGTGCTCGTAAGGGAATTGTACTTTACTGTGTGTGTGCGTGTCATCTTCCCAGTGTGCACATTCCTCACTGGTGCTAGTGGTGAGGATTGAGGCTCCTTGATTACTGGGCCAGTGCAGGTGCATCACATATTAATTGGTGGCAGTGGTGGGATTGCCGCATCACATATTAATTAGCTGATAGTGCTGAGATAGCTACATCACATATTAATTGGCTTGTAGTGGTGTGGGTATTGAATTCCTGCAGCTTGTGTACAGTAACCACAGAAGGTGTCTTGTACTCTAAATCATCCAGGCAGTGAACATTCAGAGTTCATATCACAATTTTTTTATTTTTTTTTGTTAGCTTAGTTAGTCAGGGAGAGCAGGCAAGCATGTCAGCAGAGGAGTATGACACTCTGACAAGGAGCCAGTTGGCTATGTGCCAGGCTAAAGGACTGGTGCATGCCAACCTGACTAAAGCAGACATGATTGCAGCTTTAGTCACAGTGGCATCAGAGAATAGCAACCAGCAGGGCAATCAGACTGGCTATGGGGATGTACAACTCTCAGAAAATGGACAGCTCAACCATTCTACAGAAGACTTAAAAATCCATCTGGAGTTAAAGAGACTTGAGCTAGACACAAAACATTTGGAAATAGAGGCAGCAATGAGTCTGAGGCATCTAGAGATTGATGAAAATGAGAATGCTACACCTCGAAGCTGAGGAGAAGGAGAGGCAGAGGCAACATGAAAAGGAGATGCTGGTTCTTCGACAGAGTCATTGAGGCAATGGGGAGGGGAGTAACCAAACCCCAGAAGCAATAAATGTCAGTAAATTTCTTCCACAATTTACAGAGGGGGATATGTTTGAGAGGGTATGTAAACAGTATAATGTTGACCAAGGGCTCTGGGTATGGTTCCTGACCCCCCCCCCCCTTACTCCATGGTAAAGCTGTAACTGTTCTTTCCAAACTATTTGAAAATGACTGTTTAAATTATAATGTTGTAAAGAAGTTAACACCTGAAGCTTATAGGGAAAAGTTTCATGAGCACAGACAAAAGGCAGATGAAAGTGTGTGTGAATATGTTGCTGAACTAAGCACTTTTTTTCATAGTTGGTGAGTGGAAGCCAGGTCACCATTTTTGAAGGGCTGGCAGACCTTTTGGTGAGGGAACAAGCCCTTAGCACTTTGCCTGAGGACATGAGGATCTGGTTAGCTGATAGACAATGCTCTACTCCAGATGAGTTGGGGAAAAAAAGAGACCTATACCTAGCAAGCAGGGCATCATTGTACAGGAAAGGGACACCCAGTGCTGCTCATGGGTCTAAGGGAACCCATGGTGGGCAGCCCAGACTGCTCCAACAGAAACTGCCAGTAGAAGGGGAAGCCACTAGTCCAGGTACATGTCCAGGATCTAGGGTTAAAAGTTTTAAATGTAACCAGTGGGGCCATGTAGCATATAGATGTCCATGGAGGCAAGGTGGAGAACAAAAGGTGGGAGAGCCAGTAAGTGGGAATGACAAAATGCCAACAGTAGGTTGTCTTGAGACAACAAGGGTGCCAAACTACCAACCTGTAGATGTCCTGATAGGGAATGATTTTGGTAATGCAGTACCGTGTGTGCATGCAGTTACATGCAGTCAGGTTTGGAGTCAAGCATGTGGGTCTGGTAGCCTGGGGGAGTCCTAAACAGACTGCACACTTGCAGCCAGGACTGGTGAGGTGGTTACTTCAGGGAGGGAACTACACTGTAGCAGTGAGACTGAAGGTGAGCCACAGCTGCTTGGGGGTACTGATGTTCCCTTGGACAGAGTGACTGCAAGGGCAGAGGTGCAAAGTAGTACCCAGGCTGACAGTGAGGCATCGGTGTCAGAGGATACCAGACTTCCTGTGGAAGGGGAGCTGTGAAGGGTTACAAAAAGAGAGAGCTGAGACAGGCTTAGCTCTCTGACCAGACATTACAAGGCCTGAAGGAGGTAGCTAGTGAGGCATCTGATTCTCAAGGGAAAGGGGAATCTGTATACTGGGACAAAGGGTTACTGTATATAGAGTGAACCCCTGAGGGAGGGCTAGAGGATGAGAAAATACAGCAGTTGGTAGTGCCTAGAGCCTACCATCTGGCACTTCTAGACATAGCTCATGATATTCCCTTTGCAGGTCATATGGGCATAAAATGTACAAAGAGATGTATTATGCAGAACTTCTATTGGCCTGGGATTTCCAGAGATGTAACAGGGTATTACAGATCCTGTGAGCAGTGCCAAAAGGTAGGCAAGGCAAAAGACAAGGTGAAAGCTCCTTTGATGCTTTTGCCTGTGATTGAGGAGCCGTTTCAGAGGGTAGCTATAGATATTGTGGGTTCTCTGAGTACCCCAAGTTGCACAGGGAGAAAGTATATCCTAGTTGTAGTGGGTTATGCTACACGATACCCTGAAGCAGTGGCTCTGTCCTACAATAAGGCAGAGAAGGTGGCAAATGCTTTGTTAGGAATTTTCAACAGGGTAGGTTTCCCAAAAGAAATACTGACTGACAGAGGTCCCAGTTTCATGTCAGACCTCCTGACTTGTCTGTGGAAGTACTGTGGGGTGAAGCACCTAAAGAACACTCCCTACCATCCCCAGACTAATGGTCTCATTGAGAGGTTAAACTCTACACTCAAGACGATGCTACGGGAATTTGCAGACCAGTTTAAGAGGGACTGGGATAAATATTTGCCCCATCTGTTGTTTGTTTACAGAGAGGTCCCTAGGAATCCACAGGTTTTTCACCCTTTGAGTTGTATGGGCATAGGGTGAGGAGACCTCTAGATTTAATTCGAGATGGGTGGGAGGGTGATTGTGAATCCCACAAGGGGTCTGTTGTGGCATATGTCCTAAACCTCAAGACAAGGGAACTCATGGGCGTGGCCCAGAGGAACCTGGCAGAAGCCCAACAACAGAAAAAGGTCTGGTATAACAGGAAATGCTCGAGTTAGTGAGTATGCTGTAGGGAAGCAGGTAATGGTTCTCATTCTTGTCAGACACAGCAAGCTGCAAGCAGCTTGGGAGGGGACCCTACAAGGTGGCAAGGAAGGTCAGTGATGTTAACCACATGGTAAAACTGCTAGGCAGGAGGCAGAGGCACAAATTGTACCATGTTAACATGATGAAACCTTACCATGATAGGGAGGCCCTTGTACTGAGTATTTGTAGTGGATTGCAGGAGGAGTCTGAGGGGGATCTGGTGACTGATCTCTTCACTGAGGCTTGGTCCGGCACCTCAGTGGAAGGGGTAGCAATGTACCAGCAGCTATCCCCTTACCAGGTTTGAGAAATCCAAGCAGTGTTACAGGAGTTTGGGGACATGTTCACTGGGAAACCAGGGTGCACCCACCTGGTGCAGCACCATGTGGATACAGGACCGCAAAGGCCTATTAAGCAGGCCCCTTATAGGCTGCCTGAGAGAGTCAAACAGACTCTGAAGGAGGAGATACAGGAAATGTTGCTGGTACCAAAGAAGGATGGCAGCACCAGGTTCTGTGTGGACTACAGGAAATTAAATTGTCACACAGAGTCAGATGCTTACCCCATGCCTAGGGCAGATGAAGCCGTAGAGCAGCTGGGTGGGGCTAAGTATCTTACCACCACTGATCTTACCAAGGATTACTGGCAGGTGCCCTTGACTCCCAGTGCTAGAGAGAGGTCAGCCTTTGTGACTCCTTTTGGCTTGTAGGAGTTCACAAAGATGCCCTTTGGGATGAAAAATGCCCCAGCAACGTCCCAGATGCTGGTAGATCATATCCTAGCAGGAGCAGGAGATTTTGCCCTTGTTTATCTAGATAATATTGCCAATTACAGCCGTTCCTGGCAAGAGCACCTTCAGCATGTCAGGGTGGTGCTGGGCAGACTATAGAGGGCAGGGCTGACCATTAAGCCTAGCAAATGTCAGGTGGGTATGGCAGAGGTCTCCTACCTGGGACATAGAGTGAGGAGTGGTAAGATCAGGCCAGAACCTAACAATTAACAGGTGAGGGCATTTTTAGGCACAGCAGGGATAAAATTGATCAGTCACAGCATGAAATGATGGGAAAGAGTAGTAGAAGCTAGGTTAAGGAGGGAGGTGATGATTAGTGATCAGCAGTATGGTTTCATGCCAGGAAAGAGCACTACAGATGTGATGTTTGCTCTGAGACTGTTGATGTAGAAGTACAGAGAAGGTTAGAAGGAGTTGCATTGCGTCTTTGTGTACTTAGAGAAAGCATATGACAGGATGCCTAGAGAGGAGTTGTGTTATTGTATGAGGAAGTCAGGAGTGGCAGAGAAGTATGTAAGAGTGGTACAGGATATGTACAAGGGTAGTGTGACAGCGGTGAGATCTGCAGTGGGAGTAACAGATGCATTTAAGGTGGAGGTGGGATTACATCAAGGATCAGCTCTGAGCCCTTTCTTATTTGCAGTGGTGATGGACAGGTTGACAGAAGAGATCAGACAGGAGTCCCTGTGGACTATTGGACTATGATGTTTGCAGATGACATTGTGATATGTAGTGAGAGTAGGGAACAGGTTGAGGAGACCCTGGAGAGTTGGAGATATGCTTTAGAAAGGAAAGGAATGAAGGTCAGCAGGAATAAGACAATGTATGTGTGTGAATGAGAGGGAGGATAGAGGAATGGTGAGGATGCAGGGAGTAGAGTTGGCAAAGGTGGATGAGTTTAAATACTTGGGATCAACAGTTCAGAGTAATGGTGAGTGTGGAAGAGAGGTGAAGAAGAGAGTACAGGCAGGATGGAGTGGGTGGAGAAGATGTCAGGAGTGATTTGTGACAGACGAGTACCAGTAAGAGTGAAAGGGAAGGTCTACAAGAAGGTAGTGAGACCAGCTATGTTATATGGGTTGGAGACAGTGGCACTGACAAAAAGGCAAGAATCAGAGCTGGATGTGGCAGAGTTAAAGATGTTAAGATTTGCACTGGGTGTGACATGGGTAGACAGGATTAGGAATAAGTATATTAGAAGGTCAGCCCAGGTTGGATGGTTTGGAGACAAAGCCAGAGAGGCGAGATTGCGTTGGTTTGGACATGTGCTGAGGAGGGATGCTGGGTATATTGGGAAAAGGATGCTAAGGATGAAGCTGCCAGGTAACAGGAAAAGAGGGAGGTCTAAGATAAGGTTTATGGATGTGGTGAGAGAGGACATGCAGGTGGTTGGTGTGATAGCAAGATGCAGAGGACAGAAAGAAATGGAAACAGATGATCTGCTGTGGTGACCCCTAATGGGAATAGCCAAAAGAAAAAGAAGAAGGGTACTACAGAAAGTTCATCCCCAGTTATAGTATCATAGCTGCTCCCCTCACAGACCTGATAAGGAAAAACAGGCCGGATAATGTAGTGTGGACACCAGCATGTGCTCAGGCATTCCAGAAGCTTAAAGAAGCTTTTGGAGGACACCCTGTGTTAGCCAGTCCAGACTGCAGCAAAGTATTTGCTGTGCAGGTGGATGCTTCAAATACCTCTCAACCTCTTAATGCAAAAAATCTGTACAAAGCTTGACAAAATGGGGGTACACATAGGGACATATTTTAAATATTGCTCTTATAAACCTAGAAAGTTTGTAGAGTAACATGATTTGTTTTAATATACATTTTCTGAAGGATTTGAAGTCTGAAACTCAAATGTATGTCAATATTTAGTGACTACAATCCTGAGATCATCCCAGTGATTTGCCAGGAAAAAAGAGGAACAGGCCAAAAATATGAGCCAAAAATCTGGACATTCTGTGAAAATTTGTAAAGTTCAGAGGTACCGTGGGAACTGTACTTAGGTTTCTTCAGAGGGAGAAGAGCACCTAGTGGTTTATCTCAGTTGTAGGGTCCAATGCAGGGAGGAATGCTATGCAGCTGTAGAAAATGAATGTCTAGCCATAGTGTGGGCACTGCAGAAACTTTAGCCTTATCTGTATGGAAGAAATTTCACTGTAGTTACAGACCACAATCCCCTAACATGGTTACATCGAGCCAGCCAGTAAAATGCCAAGTCACTAAGGTGGAAGCTAGGGTTGCAAGCATATGATATGATGGTGCAGCACTGCAGTGGGGTTAGCAATGTCAACACAGATGGGCTCTCAAGACAGGGAATGGGGTAAGGTATTCCCAGACAGGCTCAACCCTCTCAAGCAATGTTTCTCAAGGGTCACTTGAAAAACTAGCTTGAGTTTTCAGGGGAGGGAGAATTTTGAAGGCTGCCCGCCCAGCTAGCTAGAATTTTGTAAATAATTCTATGTCATTTGTGGATAGTAATATGACTTGTATGCTTGTCTTACAAATGTAAGAAAACTATATGTTATGTGTATATTAAACTACTGGTGCGGAAGTGTGTGCTTTGTTAATTTAGACAAAAATGGTATCACTACAAAAACAAGAAGTATTAACTTTGTTAGAATGATGATTTCCCAATAACTTTACATGCAATTACATGAGTTTGTATCGTTTATACAAAATAAGCTTCATTGGAACCTAAGCCATCAGAAAAAAAGTACATTGACCAGTCTGTCTGTTGAACTGGGAAAAAAAATGAATCCCCTTTTCCTGGAACTCTAAGTCCATTTTCCTGTATCCTAGGGAAAGTGTTTTTGTAGGGAACAAGCCCTTCTGTACCTTTCAATCCCCATGACTCTAAATATAACAAACAGGAGATTATGCAGTAGCAGAGAAAGGAAAACATGTCCTTAACACCACTGTTCAGCAAACACAATCTAACACACACCATTTGTGAAGGAAATAGAATTAATGGAACCTGATAACTGCTTCATGCTATGAATAACGAGAATTTGACAGAAAGAAAGGAAGTAGCTTAGACCTATTCCTATCCCACAAGGTTAGTGAAGAGATAGTTGCATAAATGGTAGCTTGCTGAATGCAGTTGTGTTTATCCCAAGTTGATTCCAACTCCCCAGATGCACAAGCCCAAGAATGTTTCCATTAACCAGCTGCACTGTGAGATCACAGTTATGTAAACCTTTTTTTCCCAAAAAAGATTTTATTTCTCCTACGATCTGCAATTATTTCAGGATGGTGTTTAATTAGTGTAACTTATTTGATCAGTAAAATGTTCCTCTTTCCACAGCTTACCCTGTTCTACCTCATTCTTCTTCCTTCTTCACCTCCCTCACCCCCTTAGAATGAATAACAAATATCTTCATAAAACACTTACACAACCAATCATCATATCACTGTTTCCCATTTCCATAATTTCCACACCAGCAAGCCACCACCACAACCTCACAGTAATTAGACCAAACCTATTCTCCAGCTCACCACTGTCTGAACTTCTCTTTTATATAATTACTTAGACTCATAAACATGTTTCTGTCTGTCTAAAAACACCAATGACCTCTTTCTGACCATCCTCCATAATCTTTATACTCTTTAAAAAAGAGTAACATTGAATCAAACCCAGGCTCAACATTTCCCATTCCTCAACATCAGTACTACTGTCTTCCTTCTCTGGCATGTGCCCTACTCAGTGCCCATAGCATCTGAAACAAGCTAAACCACATAAGTGCTTTTATTTCCCAGCACAACCCAGACATTCTAGCAGTCACAGAATCCTTGGTTAAACAAGACCCCCCCCCTCCCAACTTCCAACATTTTCTAACTTCCTACAAGTATGTCAATGATGCCAGACCAGGCAAATGATCGGATGAAGACAGTCTAATTTTGTACAGAAACAACGTAAACCCAAAAGTCATTGCCCAAGGAAACTCCTCATCAGACTCCAGTCCTAACCGGACTCTCCTAAAATTTCTAACTCACAAAGGCAAAAACCACTACTGATTGCTACAACCTATCTACCACCCCGTGCTTGCCTAAAAAATTAAAATCACTCATTACTATCATCACTAATTGTCTCAAAAATTATAACATAATCATTCTATGTGACTTCATTCTTAAATATCTTGGCCATCTTTCATCTGATATTGCTACTTTCCTAGCAGACCGAGGTCTACTTCCCCTCATAAAAAACAACAAGACATAACTTCAAGTCTTCCAAATACTTTAAACTTGACTTGATTATTGCAAACGTACCAAGTTTCATCTTCAACATAAACACTCGACCATCATCATAAAGCGGCCACTGCCAATCAGCTTTACAATTGTCAACCATCCTATAAAACTGCCAACAATATTAAAAGCCTTTATAAACCAGAGTAGCACTTATGTTGACAAACTCAGAACATCTGTCTTACAACCATCACCTGGAACCATATACTCTCCTTACATGATCCTAATACAGCAGTTATAAGCCCTAATCAACTTTCTACTCCAGCTGCAAGACATACTCTTCCTACTTACCTGCAGGCTTTATAAACCTACCAAACCTGAATGGCTATCCAATGAACTCAAACATCTTTTACCCTAAGGGATGAAGCATGGCAAAACTGGAAAGAGAACCCCAACAACTGAAAACCACACCTCCTTTATAGTCTTACATAACCCTAGCCAAAAAATCCATCAGACAGCATGGAATACATTTCCAGACAAAGAAACAAATTATCCTCTTACATTCCTCCAAACACCTTTTGAGGGAGGTTAACCTACTTACAGCAGGAAAATCTCTTCATGATACAGTGTTTAACATCATTTAATGTCGTACAAAAAAAATTTTCTCCAGATGATTTATGTAAAGAATTTAGCAATCTCCCATCAGTAAACCCACACCTCCCACAGATTATGCATTGCCCACCCCATCACCATTAATTTCCCTCTTCCACTTCAGATGCATACATCCCAAAGAAGTCTCTATTCTACTTGAAAATATTTCCACTGACTCCCCTCCTGGATCTGACAACATAAACCCCTGGTTCATATAACACTGTAGAGAGCATTTATGTATTCCTCTCACTCACATATATATTCTCTGTCTCACACAAAACATCATGTCACAGATTTGGAAAACTCTAATTAAACCCCTCCCAAAGCAAATTAAACAAAAAGATATGTCTGACTTCCTTCCAATATCCATCCTCCCAATTCTGGGCAAACGTGTAGAAATTGTAGTCTACACCCAGCTCTCTCTCTCTCTGTCTCTCACTCTCTTTATCCAGCAGTACCACCTGCTGTCCTCCAAACAGCATGGATTCTGGCCTGGACAAAGTATTATGACAGCCCTTTGGTCCCTAACTAATGACATTCCACTAAACTCTGATAGTGGTCTTATTATAGGTGCCCTATTTATAGACCTGAAAAAGACATTTGACCTCATTGACCACTATTTTCTCCAAAACAAACTGAAATTGGTATGAGTCCAGATGCCACTGCCTGGTTTAAAAACTTTGTCAATGACAGACAGCTCAGAATTAAAATAGGATCCTACCAATCAGAATCGGCTCCTAATACCAAAGATGTAGCACAGGGATCCATTCTCCCCCTCTCCATATTCATTAATAAATTTACTTGTGACTTCTCCCATCTCCCACTTATCCCATATGCTGGTGACATGGTCATTTACTCGTCAGGTCAGTCTCACACCATCATTCAATGCCAACTCCAGTCAAACTTACATGAGCTCTGCCAATGGCTCATAAACTACTCCTCAACCCCACCAATACAAAACTATACTTTATGGAGTTCCACAGAAAAATTCACCAAGCATTTGACTCTTTTAACTATCTTTGGCCTACACAGCCATCACATAGACCTCCACCTTCAAATACGTAGGAATATGGCTTGACACGTCACTAAACTTCCATTTCCACATAGACAATGTGAGAGCAAAAATACACTCCCTCCTCTTCTGGGCCAGCAATATTCCCATTTTCTTTCCCAAACAAACATAGCAGCCACTGGAAAGGGGGTTTTCCTTTCTCAGTTTTAATATGGACTCCCAATTTTGCTTCTGCCTTCAAAAAAACATTGCCACACTCCATATTATCTATGACAGCATCAGCTGATTCATTACAAGCTCACCTCTGTGAACATCACTGTATCACCCTAGGAAAAAGCCAAATGGCTACACATAAAACATAGATCTAACTTACTTCTAGGATCCCAATTCTATAAACTAGTCCTGCTCCACACATTTAATCCAGTTGCAGCTAGGCATCATGAAAAACATCCTCATACAACATGAGATACTACTCACAAGCCACACCAACTCTTATTACCGCATAGAACTAAACTCTACAACACTGCACATGCCTTCTCCTCTCAGGCACCTACTCTTTGGCAAGCTTTCACCATCAATATTAAGGAAATTTCCAAATTCAGAATGCAACTCAAAAAGCACTTCATCCAAGTGAAATGTTCCTGCTTCAACATAGGACTTATCACCTAACCTCTTTCCAAGTCTGTTCTCCTCTCTTAAGATTTACTGAAAATTGACCTACTTTAGAAACTAATGTATATATATCACACTCTGCTCAGTTACACATTGTACTGTGCCTTTTCACTAGAATATATATATATATATATATATATATATATATATATATATATATATATAGGTCTACTGCTTTTGGTTTAATTACATTTAGTCGAAAATTATTATTTCAGGCAGCCCACTTCACTGAAAGCTCATTTGATTGAAAGCTCATTTGGTCGAATTCCATTTGGTTGAAAATGGAATATAGCCCCTGCTCCACTGCAGTGCGACCCTGGTATGGGAATATAAAGTTAGGGGGGGGGTGGGGGGCACAGCCCCCCACGTTGGGGATTTTGGGGACATAGCCCCCACATTGGGGGGTGTGGGGGCATAGCCCCCCACATTTTGCAAGTAGTTTTTACTGTCGTTATATGTTTCAATGTATTTTTAATGGCTACCCAAGTATATAATAGTGAATACACTGCAATTATGTGGGGGGCTATGTCTCCCACAGCCCCCAAAGTGGGGGTACACCCCCCTAACTTTATATTCTCACTCCAGGGTCGCACTGCAGTGGGGCATGGGGCTATATTCCATTTTCGACCAAATGGAAGTCGACCAAATGGGTTTTCAGTGAAATGCATTTTCGGTGAAGTGAACTGCCTGAAATAATTTTCGACCAAATGTAATTCGACCAAAAGCAGTAGACCTATATATATATATATATATATATATATATATATATATATATATATATATATATATATATATATATATATATATATACATACAGTTTTTATATTTAATTTGTTTGATCTACTCTGTTATTGCTTACGTTTCTGTATTTTGTCTCCCAGTAATCAAATATAAATAAATAAATAAGCTTAACATGCCATACTTCTGAAACAACCCAAACAGACAACTTAAGTACATAGATATGATACATTAAAACAACAACAAAATCCAGCTCCAGTATAGTGCACTACTATAAATATATCCAACAGATGACTTTAGGCAGTGCCTGCCTTTGGTGCTGTACTTTACCCAGCAACTTATAGGTTCATAGGTTCATAGGTTGGTACTGAGCTATCTGCCCGAAGGCATATATTAGCCCAGCCACATTGTGCGGTATTCACCACCCCTTTCGTAGTTCCCTAGACCTTTGTACTAGCAGCTAGTACCCTTGGCCCCTATCTAGTAGTGCTGTTGGTGTGATCCCCGGTGTGAACTTTCTGTTACCCATCCACTCATCAAGGTTCCTCTTGAAGAGTGATAGTGAGGGGCTCTGTCTTATGTAGATTGGGACCCTGTTCCATAGTAAGGGAAGTCTCTGCAAAGGGAATCTATCCCTCCAGCATGTTCTATTCATTGTTGTGTTGAGGTTTATATCCCTAGAGCGTGTAGCTCGAGTAGATTTGGTTTTGCTAAGATGGAGCATGTTCAACAATTCTGGGTTGGACACGGCTCTGTACGTTAGACAGAGATTGCCTCTGAGAAAGCGGTATGTAACAGAGAACAGTCTTAGCTTTTTCAATCATGCTGCATAGGGCAACTGTTTGAGGCCAGTAATTCTCTTGGTTAGGTACCTCTGTGGTCTCTCCAGCTGCTGGAGATGTCTAGCCAGGTACATTCCAATTGGTGCATTGTACTCAATAATGGGTCTGATGAGGGAAGAGTAGAGGGGCACCATTACATCCTTAGATCTTAATGCGAACCCTTTCATGATCAGATGGGTCACATAGAAGGATTTTCTAACCACTTTGGCAACATGGTTATCAAAGGAAAGCTGGCTATCTACTTGGGTCCCTAGATCCCTTATTTCTTCTTCAGATTTCAGGGGATTACCTCCTATGTTGTAGTTTGTGGGTACTATGTTTTTTCCAAAGTGGATTACTACACATTTTTTTGCATTTAGCTTGAGACCATGGCTTTGACACCATGCATCAGTCTCATTTAGGCCCTTCTGGAGGATCTCCATGTCAGCTGGAGACTGTATTATAGCACCCAGTTTGCAGTCGTCCGCAAACTTAGTCAGCCACAGCCCTTCCGTGCTTGCCTGTACTTCTGAGAAGTATATGCCAAACAGGAGGGGCCCCAGGATAGAGCCCTGAGGCACACCACTCGTTACTGGTCTGGATTCAGACATAGATCCCACTACTCTTACTTTATGGGATCTGTCTGACAGCCAGTTTGCGATCCATCTTGTGACGTAAGGGTTTATGCCCAGGCTGGTGAGCTTATCAATAATACCCAAATGGGGAATGGTGTCAAATGCTTTAGCAAGGTCAAGGTAAGCCGTGTGTACCTCCTTTCCCTTATCTATAGCCTGAGTAACTGTCTCAAAGAAATCCACCAGGTTCAGGAGGCATAATCTGCCCATGACAAAGCTGAACTGTGTGGGGTCCGGCGACTGGAGGTTCCCAATCTCTCCATTTATGAGCTCCATAATGATTTGCTCCATAGCCTTACAGATCAGACTGGTCAGGCTTATTGGTCGGTAGTTCCCAGGGTCAGTTGTGGCCCCACCCTTGTGTAGTGGGACCACCGTTGCCATGCTCCATTCTCTGGGCACATATCCTGTGGAGAGGCTGAGACTGAACAGGGTATTAAGATGCGGGGTTAATTCTTTTTGGAGCTCACGTATGACACAGCCTGGGACACCATCTGGTCCCATGGAGGCAGTGTTTTTAGCTTTAGATAGAGCCTTGTTAACCAACGTATCAGTAATAATTGGAATTACACAATCCCCTGGAATGGTAATAGGCCCTGCAGGTGGTGGGGGGGGGGGATAAATTTGCACTGAACCTGTCAGCCAAGATGTTGGCAATGTCAGAAGGGTCAGTGTATTTTGTTCCATTTTGTACTAGCTCAGAACAGACCTGAGCGTTGCCATTTAGGTTTTTGATGCAGCCATAGAAGGCCTTATGGTTTTCCTTGGCATCCTTGGCAACTTTCTTTTCAAAATTAGCTTTAGTTGACTTGATGAGGGCCCTCAATTTCTTATTAATGCTGATCAGGGATGATTTTTCTACTTGAGATTTGGCCTTTTTTTGTATAAGTCTCCTCCTTTTATTGTAAAGTTTGCTTATGGCCAGGGTCCACCAGACTGGTTTCTTCTTGCTTGAGGAAGGAGTCCATGCAATCCTGAAGATGCATATAGAGTGCCTTGGTGTAGGATTCCGCATCCTGGATATTATCCTTCTGCAAGGGAATAGTGAAGCTTTCCACTTCGGATGCAAGTAGTTTGAAGTTTGCTTTGGAAAGGTTTTTGACTATGGTTTTTTTGACTGGGGGAGGTGGACGGGTGAGGATGTCCAGGGTTATCAGTTTGTGGTCGGATCTGACCAAGGAGGGAGTGATAACGGGTGTGGTACAGTGGGCGCCCATATTTGTGATGATTAAATGCAAGATGTTGTCCCCTCTAGTGGGGGAACATACTAGTTGTTCAAGGGCATTTGAATTTATAAATTCTATGAATCGCTGAGCATAGGAGTTGGAACATTGGTAGTTCGCCCAGTCTATACCAGGGTAGTTGAAATCACCCACGATTATGGTGTTGGGTAGGACCTTTATATTTTCCAATGTCTCAAGGAATGCAGAGTGAGCATCTTGGGACATGGTGGGCAATCTATAACTGGCTATGACTTGAAATGTGGTTTTGCCTGCTGATAGTTGCACATGGATGATCTCTGGGGCATCATGCTGCGCTACTAACCTGGAGATATGGGTATCCTTGATGAATATGGATACACCTCCGCCCTTTGTACTGCGATCCGGTAACTGAGGCCGGAAGGTATGATATGAATTGTAACCTGGCAGTGCTGGGGTGCTCTCTTGAGCCTTGAACCAGGTTTCTGTCACTGCACAAACATTGATTTTCTCCATGTTGAGGAGAGCCTCGAGTGTGTGCATTTTGAGGATGAGACTTCTGGCGTTGAGTAGCATTACCCTTAGTGTTTGGTTACCTGTGCTGGTTACGGTGGTTGGTTTATCCTTTGAGCCTTGCCTAAAAAAGGCACTATGGGGATGGCAAGAGCCTTGGCCAGTATTCTAAAACCTAGGTGTGACAGGTGCAACCCACCTCTGGCAAAACAGCGAGGCTTGTCTATCATGTCATCCCAGGCAGACAGACACTGGATCCCCTTAGAATGACACCAGAAGCTTAGCCAATTGTTGAAATTGATAATTTTTTCTTTGTATTGTGGTATCATTCTAGGTGAAGGTAGTATGCTACTCAAGGTCAGGGTCATACCAGCTTGGGCTACATGATCAGAGAGTTCCTCAATGTCTCTTTTCATGTAGTCCAGGGAGGTACGTCTTTGATCATTCACACCAACATGTAGAATGACAGTGTCATACTTGCACTTGTTCTGGAGTGACCTAAGTGCTTGTGTTATGTGGTGGATCCGAGCACCCGACAGGCAGCTGACAGTAACCTTTTCCTTGTTCAGCCTGGTGAGTGGAACATCCGTGTGCCTTACTATAGAGTCTCCTATTACTAGCGTGTTAGGTATGGTGTTTTGCCTTAAGGGCTGTTGTGAGGCACACTGCTGAGGTGAATTATGTGTATTCTGGCTTGTGTTTGGGGGTGCAGGTTGCTTGCTTGTCTGCTTTGGAGGGCACTGTTTCTTTTTCAGATTGGTACCTAGTGCCTCCAAATATGTTTTTGTGTATTTATGCGTATGTTTTGCCGGTGCTTGTTTTGCAGATTCATGTGTGACAGGTGGTGTGATGCAGGTGTGTCCCTTATCCTCTTGACTGTCTGTTACAGTCATGGGTTGAGAGCATTTAGCCTCCAGTCTGGCTGTGTATTTGCATCTCTCACAAGTGTTTGTGTCTAGAGGTAAGAGGAGAGGGTTGTCTGTATACATGAGGCAGTTGTGACATTGCCTCAGGATGCCCAATTCCACCAGATGAACTGGAGAGTACACCTGAAGCTGACCTCTGGACATGCTTTGAAGAGGAAATTGAACTTAAGTCCTGTGGACGATCGAGGGTCTTACGTTATATTATAATAGTGCTGTCTAGGAAATTTGGAGAATAATAGTGCTGTCTAGGAGATTAGGACAAGTGCTGATTTCTGTTTTGCAAGTGCTGCAATAAGAGCAGCTGATCTGAAGCACTTGAGTTGAGGTTTGCCTAGTTCTAAGGGAAAATTTACAGTGCAGACTTTGTGGGGCCGGGAATAGTATACCCCAACTAACCGGCGCTGCCCAACGCTGCTCTGTGCGCAAGACTGTGCAAAAAGAGAGTTGCAGGGTTTTTCCTCTAGATAAGTGAGGAAAGTGAGTACAAGAGCTGTTTTTCTCTAAGCAAGTGAGAAAAGTAAGTACAAAAACTGTTTTCCTCTAGGTAATGAGGAAGATAGAGTGCTATAGTAATTAGTAGCTTATTTAGTGCTTACAGGTTCTGAACAAGTGCTGAGCATGAACAAGCAAATTTAAGTGCTAAAAGTAAGAATCTGTATCTGCACTAGATGAGTTACAGGACAGAAACAAGTGCAAATACAGGCTTTCAAATCAGAAAGTTGAGAGAGATGGAAGAGATTGCCCAAATGGCCAATAACTACAAATTCTGGGCCAGAACCACTACTTATGTGGTAGACAGGCTACCTAGTGCTTGCGACTCCCACTGATAAGCTAGAAAGCTTCCCTCCAACACAGAAAGGCTTGGGGGGCTCAGAAGCTTACATACAGTCCTGGATACAGCAAATCTGTATCTGGAACACTAGTTACAGGAAAGGTAGGAAACAGGCTTACAGTTTTTTTTTTTTACAGAAAAGTAGCAAAAACAGTAGCAAAAAACAATTCACATGCAGTGCAAGCTAGCACACTTGAGTATGCAGCAATATTAGACCAAACACAGTTTAAAAAATGCAATTAAATTAAAAAGGACTAAAAGCAAGTGCAGAAAGAGTTTATTAGGTAGAATGTGGTAAAGAGATGGGATGGGGGAGTGTCCCAGATCAAATCTACAGTGGGGCGGGCAACTGCAAAAGCCACCAAATTTAAACTACAAACCAAAAATAGGGAGGGTGGGACAAAACAGTTTCAACAGAGATCTAAGCAAAAGCTAATAGGCTTGCCACCCCTTCGTTTTTTTTCCGGACTATCAGGAAATCAAACTGATTCTCCGGTAGTCCGGAAAACACTGTACAAACTCCGGTATTCTGTTTCAAAAAGGAAACAGACTATCGGAGTTTGTAAATCGGCTGATTTACCATAGCAAATCAGCCAAAAGCAGGCGGCGGGAGCAAAAAAAGAGGGCGTTCCCGTTGATCGGCTGATTTACTATGCTTTTCTTACAGAAAAGCATAGCAAATCAGCCAAAAGCAGGCGGCGGGAACGAAAAAAGAGGGCGTTCCCGTTGAGTGATGCTGTCGTGACATCACAAAATGGGCGGTATTGTTGGCAGGAGAGGGGGTGGGGCGGGCGGGGTTACTGGTGACGCGAGGGGCGTGGCGTGGCTCCGGTTTTAGCCGTGAACGAAGGTGGCAACCCTAAAAGCTAACAGTACAAACTTTAAAACCAAAAAAATATTCTCAGCTCTGTATATTCGCCGATCAGTCTCTCAGAACAGTGAGACAACAGTTTCAACACAGATCTAAGCAACAATTAAACTCTATAACCAAAAAAATATATACTCAGCTCTGTATAATTGCAGATAATATGTAAGGCAGTCTATCAGAACACAGGTTCCAGCAATTTGAATGCAACTGTTACTATGCCAACTGAAGACACAGCAGAAAATGGGGGTGGGGTGGGGAAAACAGTTTCAACAGAGAGCTAAGCAAAAACTAACAGTACAAACTTTAAAACCAAAAAAATATTCTCAGCTCTGTATATTTGCCGATCAGTCTCTCAGAACAGTGAGACAACAGTTTCAACACAGATCTAAGTAACAATTAAACCCTATAACCAAAAAAATATATACTCAGCTCTGTATAATTGCAGATTGTATCCATTCAGCAACAACAATTTAAACTTCAGGAGGGCAGTCATATGGGTAGTTATAGCCAATTGGCACTGTTTACAATTTGTAACAACTTCCTACTATCTAACTTATACAGCCACTAAATATAAAACACTTTTTGTGACAGTTAGCTATAACATTGATTATTATACCACAAATATAGTTGTGAATAATTCACTGCATACCCAATAATTGTAGCATATTTACAGTTTGCACTGCACTTATACATAGCACAGAGAATTATGATTGGGTCTCCAATCATTAGCAAATTTCTAATTGTCTGAGGCATGGATTTCAGGAAATTCACCATCAGAGCAGAGCAAATCAAAGCTCAAGAGGTAAATCTTGACATCCAGGTCAAAAGCATGCAAATAGTTATACCTGGAAAGACCAGTTAGAATTCTTTTTAGTGCATGGGGTTATAACATTTACATAACAAATGTGAGAACATGACATGTTTTACCTCTTCGAAAAAAGTAAAACACATTGACAGCTTACAGAAGTCAAGTATTACTGTGATGAACAAACAGCATTACATGCTGTTAAAATGTTTGCTGTGTCTGACTTTTTTTTGTCTGACACTGAATGGTATGACATATTTTAAACCTGTGAGAAATCTTCAGACTGTGATGTAGTGGACACTCTTCTAACACAAGATTAATGGTTAATAGTGCTGAAAAGTGCTTAACAAAGTTGTATTTCCTAAATTCAAGAGTGTACTCATGTCACTGTTTGCACTGGATGATATCAGCATTAAATAAGATATCATAGTATCTTAAAAAATGATTTTAGGAGAAAACAAATACTGTAATCTAAAGTTCCACTATTACTTAGTACTGAACACATTACTAGTAAAATGCTGCCATCTACTGATCACCCAGAAAAAAAGCCGGATGTTCAAATCCAACACACTGCAGTTACCTTTCTAGTAACCACAGTTTCTTTACAATTTATACTATATTTATTGAATAACACTTTATCATAGTTACCTCATTCAGAATGCTGTTTATTGATATAAAATGGTAAAACCACAAAGCAACATTTCTGGCATTTCTGACATCTTACTGTTTACATACCTGATATTTGTATGAAGCTGTCTTTATTCTGAATATTAATGGTCGGCTGATGATAATAAATGCAGTATTATGCCATGCCAGAAATTAAGCAGCCCCAGGTCAGCTAGTCATTGTCAGAAAGTACAGGTAACCCCGATGGTTAACACTATATAACTTTTAGGTCAATCACACATACTCAGACCACACACATCCCTGCCTTTTTATTTCACAGTTTTGAAAAAAAAATGCTAAAGAAAGAAAATCAAAACATTAAGGAAGCAAAGGACTCATCGAACAGCACACTAATTGCCAAACACTTTCCAGATAAACGTTGCACATATGTATTAAGTATTTAAATTCAAACTGTAATGCTTGTGACAACTTATGCAACGACTGAGGTAGGTATACACTATGGACCAGGATCAGTCCTTGTATGACTTGATTAAAAATATGTAAATAAAGAAACAAGATATAAAAGCTTGCATTACTTTAACACAGCAGTTCCCTTTACTTGTATAACTCACAATTTAGTAATGCGTGAAAAACACTGTGGAAAAACACTTAGATATTCAAAAGGGCACTGGAGTTAACAGATGATATTTCATTTACATTCTAAAAATTTGAAAAAGTTGTCAGACTTAAATGTGAAGACATTTGTGATTGCCAGTCTAATGTGTGAAAGCATATGAGTGATCTGCATTGTGGTCAAAGGCTGAGACTATGCTTTCTCAGAGAATTAACTTTTCTCTGAGGGTCAGCAATCTTATTAGTATATTTAACTTAAAAATATAACAAGTGTTAGGAATGTATGGGTATAGTCCTCTACAATGGGTTGCAGGGGAGAAAGCTCCCTACAAACAATTCTTTAAGTGTAAAACCGTTTCAGTTGTCACCATTTCAGTGTCCATTCAGTACTCGGTGACTGAACTTCTGAATATTGACCACTTATGCATCAAACTTTAGTCATGGACCAAAATCTATCATGAGACACTCAGCATTAAAAATAGAATGCTACCTGTGTTGTTGTGTCTTTTGGCTTTTCCTGGGTAGGGTGCGCCACAGCAGAACTCCGGTGCACTAATGATTGGCAGCAGATTTTTACGTGCTGAGTTGCCAGCCCTGACGCACAACCTTCAACGAAGGTACGCCCATTCATGCATGTCTCCACACAAAAGACGCTCTAGTTGAGAACTGAACAGTGCAACGTCTTACTGTGAGGCGACAACGCTACCGCAGCACCACCACCACAGTATTCCTACCAAAACATGAGTTTTTACTGAAACCATATGCTAAACAGCATTCTCAATACTCAGATGTCTTACTTTAAAATGATTAAAGACTTCAAATTAAAAAGCGAGACCAAACTATCAAAGCAGCAAAACACTAAAAGAAACATTGTTTCTCCTTTCTGTTATGTAATAATCATTACTTACCTGTCTAACCACTACAAGCTGACAGCATACAATGCAAATGCAGCTCACAACACAAACTAGAGGGTTCTAAATATAACTTCATTTGATAACCCCCTTACACTTAAAAATACTTAATTGTCTTGGCATGGTGTATTAGTTCTACAATACCTTCCTAGACTGGAGTTATGAAGGGCTGACTGCCCTGTTGGCTTGTGTGATGAGATTAAACCTGACCAGTGGAAAGTAAAGTGTTGCATTATTCATCTCCACTCCACTCCACTCCCCCAATTAGGTACTATACGTCTAATATATATGATTATTTCTGTTAGAGATAGATTCTTTTGTAAGTTATGGGAGGAATCATGAAGTCAAGTACATAAAATTAATATCCTACCTCGAGAAATACTTCAGTGGCAGAAATATTCACAGTGTAACCAAACAAAGCCCCCATTACACCCCAGGATATCAGAGTTTAAGTAATAACTCAGGTACCTACCATACCTCTCAACCTCTTAGAGCAAGAAATCTGGACAAAGCCAAAAATAAAAGTGGAACAAAGGCCCAAAACTAGGGACAATTTTTAAATATTGTTCTTACAAACTTAGAAATTTCATAGAATATCAGTTTTTTTTCCACAGAATGAATTTTTTGAAGGATATGAAGTCTGAAACTCAAATGTTTGTCATTATTTTCTAACTTCAGTCTTTAATGATTTGCTACTAATTTGCCAGAAAACCAAAATTTTCTATAAAACAGACCAAAAATATGAGGTGAAAATCTGTACAGTTGAGAGGTATGGTACCTACTGCAGTGGAAAGGTAGGGAGATGAGTGGAAGGGTTGTGCCTACTTGCTTGCCTCAGGGGGATGGATGGGGCACATACCCGGTGGCATACAAAGTATGCCAGTTCACCAGTGCAGGGTGGAGAAATGTTCATGATATGCTTCTCCATGGAGGCGGGGTCATTTGTGTGCTTATATCTCTTATAGCAGTAAGTGTCAGCCTTTTGCTTTTCCTATTACATGTCCTTCTGAATATGCATGCTTGGGAATGTTAGGGATAAGTATGCAAAACCTTGACGATATGTGTGTGTGTGAAGATGCCATTCCTGGTTCATCTGATCCTTTCCCCAGGAATGAACGATCCTGGATCATTAGGCCAGTTGGAAGGTGGGAAAGAGGGTACCCTCATAAGATGAAGCCAAAGGTGAAAAAGGTAAACACACACACATTCACACATGTACATATATATCTAGCTATCTATGTATATATATATATATATATATATATATATATATATATATATATAAAGTATATGGGTCCACTTTGTCTTCTTCTTTCGGCTTTTTCCCGGTTAGGGGTTGTTGTAATTTCGAAATACTGAAATCCCGAATTTCAATTTACTGAGCTTATTTAGTAAGAGAGAGTAATTATTTCAAATACAATTTTTTTTCTTTATTTCTGGTCAAAAAGGAATTAACCTCTGAAACACCAGATATATTAGTTATGTATAAGTGGCAATATGTCATTTCCCCCGAGGCAATTTACAATAAAAATGAATTGACTTCTGATAAGATACTTGAGTATAAAACACACTCAAAAATGTCATTCTAAGCCCAAGGATTTCAATGCATGTCGGTCCTGATTTTCTTGTTAGACAGTGTTTATATCTTTTCCTATACACAATAAATGAAATAGGTAATCATTTCAAATGCTGGCACCCTTTAGAGTGAGTTCAAAACACAAAGACTGAATGACTGAAAAAATAGACTTACATCACCAAGTCCAGGATGGCCATTTCTATGAACATTCCCTTTTCTCCACAAATAGTGATCACAGAGTTGGTATATACAAATTTGTGAGTTGTGTGGGGGCATTACCTGTCACATCATGGGGTTCAGAGGGGCAAGGAAGTTTAAAGGAGAAGACCACTGTTTGGGATTCACTCCTGCATTGTCAGCCTTTTTGTTTTCAGCATGTCAGTAATCAGCATTTCGAGTACAACATTTTAGTAGGGAGCCAGTAAAATGTTACTTTGACCAGTGAAATACAATTTATTTTGGTTTCTAGTCTAACGAGAACCTAGTACACATATATCCTGGGAATTAGTTTCACCTGGCCTTATCAGCATTGGTCATGTATCCCCAGGTAGAAAATAAGTATAGTCCCAGGTTATGACAACAAAACATCTCTGAAATGCTGGATGTGTTAGCTATAAATAAGTGGTCATGCATCATTTCACCTAAGGCAGTTCATAAATTAAAAAAAAAAAAATCAGGTATTTCTAATAGATTTTGGGTACAAATTCCACTTAAGTATGATGTTTACAAATATTTCACTGCATCTCAATCCTGACTTGTATACCAGCACAATGCCTTTTTCAGTGGATGGGAGTCCCGACCTCCCCATCCCCACATACAGTAACATAAATCCAGCAATGGCTGCTGATTTTTGTTTTTTTAATTTGGGTCTAATGAGAGCTTAGTGCACATATATTCTGTGTATTAGTTTCACAAAATCTCTCTAAAATGCTTAATTTGTTAGCTGTAGATAAGAGGCCATGTATCGGTTCTTCTGATTCAACTTGTTGCCTCACAGTAAGACGCTGTCCGGTTCGACTCTCAGCTAGAGCGTCTCCTGCGTGGAGACATGCGTGAATGGGCGTACCTTCATTGAAGGTTGTGCATCAGGGCTGGCAACTCAGCACGTAAAAATCAACTGCCAATCATTAGCGGACAGGAGTTCCGCTGTGGCGACCCCTAACCGGGAAAAGCCGAAAGACCCAACATCTAAGATACCCAGGTACAAAACAAACAGAAACTGTCCCAGTAAGATATGGCCCTTCTGAGACAGTACACTACCTTTCACTCTGAAACCATCACATAAATATAAGTACACCATGTATGACTCTGAAGCCATCACATAACTATAATGGTCACATTGTATTTGACAACTACTGCCTCTCAAAAACATTTTACTAATCATTCAGAGGAAGCCACTACCCTTTGTTGTCACACATTGCCTGACACTCCCAAAATTATAGCCACATTCCACCTACTTCAGACCTCTGACTGAGAAGAAAATGAGAACAAAATGACCACAATAATGCATTTTGACTTGCTGTTACACACTTATACTGCCATGAACAAGCCATATCACTTTTGTTCATCTTTAATCGTGCAACTACCCTGTGCTTTCAAATACAGCATATCTCCTCACCTGTACTCCCCAAAAAAGATTTGCCTTCTGTGAATACCTCTGATGTCTCACTGTGAGGGAACTGAAAGAAACAATGACCATAGATGCATTTTAATCTGTTGTTCTCAGACATGCACCCTCACCCAACGATCCACCCACCCAAGCTAGCTGGATCAGTGATTGTATTGCATAGATCATGTAACTGCTTGCTTTCATAAATAGTCTGCTACCCAAAACAAGTTATTTACTTTCTGTGCAAATTCCCATGTGGTTGTGAGGAAAGTAAAAGGAACAGTAACCTGAGCAGTGCATTTTGTGTTGTTCGTAAACATATACATGGTGCTGCACATAATACATTACATAAATGCCTTGTGCTTTCACACACACTTTGCCTCCCTACCTGCCCTCCAAAAGGCAGCCACCTTCTGTTGATGTTAGCTGTAATGAAAGTGAAAGGACAGATGATCAAAGTAATGTATTTCATCTTGTAGCTCACATACCATACATACAGCACTGATCATTTTATTGTGATAAACTTATCCTTTACTTTCTTTTACAAGCTGCCACTGCATTGTACTTCAGCTGGGACTGAAGGGCGCCCTACTCCAACCTCATTCACAGAAGAAATAAATATAAAATAAAGAAATATGAGAAAATTATGCTTTGCATTCTATGTACTGTTCCTACCACCCTCAGCTGTTTCTGGGTTTGTGACAGAAAATGACTAAAAACGCATAACTGCAAAGGAAAACCACCTGAAGATCAGAGCATTTGCTGCTCATTGTAGTTTCTAGACAAATTACTAGAAATAGCTGGTAAGGCATTGATGCTGGGTTCTAACACCAGCCACTCTCAAGTATTTTGCAGACGTAACAATAAGGCATGGGTTGGCTACCCATGTTCTGTTAGGTTTGCTAAGTACAGGTGAAAGGCATGCTAATAAATAGCACAACCTCTCACTTCTGGGTTAGGGTTCCCATTTATAATAATGGGAAGCTGCAGTTTTATTATTTGGCTACTACATGTATTGTATTAGCCAAATAATTATTTTGTTGATGTCATGAAAAAGTGAAAAGACAAGCTAAAACCAAGAATATGCTGCAAACACATCAGTGGTACATTACTGTTGGGGTGACTATTTCTCTGCTCCCACATGTGAGTATTTATGTGCTCCCACAGGTAAGGAATTAAAAACTATGTTGGTGCCATCAGGATCATTTGTATGCAGAAATGAAAACATTTTCTATTGTTCAGCATAAAATCTTTTGAAGCTCTCATTCAGGTTGGGATTCATAGAGACACACTGTGCAGCCGCACACAGCTTGTGTAGCTCTCTGGTGATTGGTGGCAGTGAAGAGAATAATTATCAGTACAAATGGAAGCATATGGCCCCATGGCATGGGCAGCTGCAATCAGTTGCAAACAGCTAAGCAACATAACAACCAACCACAAAGTCATATGAATCCATGCACTGACAGGTTCAGGTTCCTAAGAAGTGAGACATTTCCCTGCAGGTATATTTGGCTAGAGAAACATGGCTCAGTTCAGCTGCAGAGACATATGGCGGTCACAAATTCACTGCATTCATCACCATGCCCACAACATCAACAGCTAAGTAAATAGTGGACAAATTATATCTATGGCCCCCAAGGTACCTACACAGAGCAAGCAGTATGGTGGCATCCACAGCAGGCTGTACAATGAAAATGCAGTGTCCAATGGGCAGTGTCTTTATTAATTGGGTATATGGACCACTAACAACTTCACAATTTGTAGGGAATACTGCCTAAAACACATAATGGAGCATGTTTATGACTGCAACAGCATGCAGGATTTCCTCCTTACCACAGCATACTTCTATATGCACATGTGCTGTACACCAAGCACAACTCAGTCAATAACCCTGCCTCTGCCCAGTCTGTACAGGGAATGGATGATGTTTACCTGGAGTGCAGTTTCACCCAGTAGTGGTAGCTAGAATGTAAAGAGATTGACAATGTCCCCCTATCCAGATGCTGTACAATGCCAGCAAGAATTACAGTGTTTTACAAGAGCCAAAGCATCCCATCAATGACAAAGACAGCCAGAGGGAAGCAGTGAAAATCTCAGCAGCTGAGAGCCAGAAGAAAACTCCTGTCATAACGTATACCATTAAAATCCATCCTCTGACCAATGCAAATTAAACTGGAATACGGAAGAATAGTATAATCTTAGAGTTTAAAACACTGGTAAAACAATACTACAATGATCAGTTCAATCTTGTGGAAATGTGTAATGAACCATGCAAATACATAAATAACTACATTTAAAAAAAAAAAAAAAACAGAAGTATCACAGTGTCTGAAAACAAAATCTAAGCTAACTCTATATGAAAATAATAAAATACAGTAAAATAAAGTAATCCAGTACTCTGTAAGTAATTGTGCAACATTAATGACCAAAATATAAAATCTTCAGTGCCGAAATGAAGTTGTTAACCTTGAAGTCCATGTGTTTTTTTCATACTTAATGCTGGTGTCAAAGGTAATAATGCAAAATACAAGAAAAGCAATAAGATTTAGTAACAGCCGTCTCAATTATAGCTATTACTAAATCTTTCATTAAGAAGGTTTAAAAGCAGACAAACATAAACAGGAGGTGAATAACCTTTGAAAATAATATATATATATATATATATATATATATATATATATATATATATATATATATATATATATGGATTCCATACACTAGATCGAATTTTCACTAATTCGAAATAGTGCATGGAATGCTCACTGCAGCGAAAATGCACTTAATCGAAAGTGCACTTACACAAAGTTCAGTACAACGAACAGGTGTTGTACCGAACTTCCGTGCAGTACTCACGGACCTTAGGGTTAGAGCACGGGTCATAGTAATTATCATGACCCGTACCCTAACCCTAAGGTCCGTGATGACTGGAGCGCAGTGAAGGACATAGCAATGTCCTCCACTATGGTGCGATAGTCACAAACCTTAGGGTTAGGGCATGGGTTTGGGTAAGGGGATAGCTTTACTAACTATCCCCTTACCCTAACCCATGCCCTAACTAAGATTTGACTATCGCATAGTGGAGGACATAGCTTGTTTTTTTATGTCCTCCACTGTGCTGCGGTGCTTTCGGTGAAGTGAATTTATGCGAAAGTTCACTTTCGTTAAAGTGAACTTTCACAGAAGTAAGGCTTCCTATTACAAGTTAGAAGTAGTGAACTTTCATTCTTGTAATAGGAATCCATATATATATATATATATATATATATATATATATATATATGTATATATAAACACACACACACACACACACATATATGTATATATATATATATATATATATATATATATATATATATATATATATATATATATATATATATATATATATACAGTGGTGGCTGGTGACTTCAAATCAAAGGGGGGCTGCAGGAGATAGCCGAATGGGTGGGATCATTGGGAAGGGGTGCGGATAACTAGAAAGGGGAGGAGCTATGCTGAAAACCACAAAAACTAAACTTTAATTAAATATGCTGCCCTGGGTGCCAAACCCTCATTATGTGAGTCCAATCAAGACAAATGAAGTGTAAAAGAATAAAAATATTTCAATGCATTGGCTGCTTGACAGCTTACTTAATATCTAGATGGAAACAAAAAGGTTGTGAGGCATGAAAAAATAAATTACTTTTTAAATACATTACTGGAATGCCAGCCAAAATCAAGTATAATAAAAACATGCAGCACTCAACTCAAACCGCTTCTCCTTGCACTGCAGTTCTAATTATAATTTATATTCAGCTTTATTAAAGTACCACGTAACATGCTGAAAGTAGAAATCTCTGTGATACTCCCACTTGTAAAAATTATTCTTATCCAAAAAAGACCTGCTGCCTGACAACAACTATCTAATTGTTTCATGGGGAAAACATGATCAAAGTAAAAAATGAAAAGCAAACAAGCTCAAGATACATTGCTTAAAGGATTACTGTACAAGTTATGGACCACACATGAATGGCATTCTGTTTAGTTTACAGGTAAATCCCTCAGAGATCACTGGAAGTCTCCAACAAGTGTAATGAGCTTCTTAAAATAATGTAACCCTGTCCTTTATTACAAATACTGTCATATGCATTTCAATACTCAACGCTTATACATTATCTAGTTAAGTATTCTCTGCATGGCAACAACACTAAGGCTTCAATGTTGGCAATTCTTTAACAGTATGCTTATTAAAGCTTACTTGCATGTTATGATCTCAGGCAAGCTTACCAGATAGTCATTAAAGCATTGCTACCTAAAACACAGAGCAACAGGCACTTTGAGTAATAAGCATAAATCAACAGTACAAAAATATGACAGAAACCAGACCATTCTGCAAAATCAAGAACAGATGAAAAGCCACTGTAGTACTTGTGTCTACCTTGGATGGGGGGACACCCTGCACATTTACACCCTGCACATTTACACTGCACAACTGCTCCTTGCCCTGCTTGGACACATCCAGAGTCACTACATGGGGGAGTGGGGTGCAACAAGTATGTCACAATTTGAAATGTCTCTGGCTGACTGATGGCCCTGACACATTTGTCATACCTCACCCTCAGAGCAAAGCCATACATAGAAGTGGGACAAAGGCCCAAAAATAAGGACAATTTTAAATATTGCTCTTATAAACTTAGAAAGCTAATATAATAGTAGGTCTTGCATTAGTATGAATTTTCTGAAGGATATGAAATCTGAAACTCAAATGTCTGTCATTATTTTCTAACTTCAGTCTTTAATGATTTACCACTAATTTGCCAAAAAAACAATTTTATGAAAAATGGACCAAAAATGTGATGCAAAAATATAAAATAGCCACAAAATACAGCTGGGAACCTGTCAAAGAAGGGACACTTTTTTAATAATAGTACTGCTAACTTGAGCAGCTGACAAAATAAAAGAATCTACATGCATTTCTGAAATAAAAGTAATCTATAACTCTGATTATTACAGTTATTTCTAAATTGTAAACCCTCCATGTTTTCTTCCAAAATTGCTATTTTGCGGAGGGATTATTAGGGGAAGAGCAACATTTTGAGCCAAATTCGGGGACAGTTGAGAGGTTTGGCTATGCCTAATTCTATAAAGCAATTTATTTCCATGTACTTCTCAACCTGTTAATGCAATAAATCTGGACAAGGCGAAATATATTGGGGGAACATAAACAGTACTAAAAATTGCTCTTGTATAAACTGAAACAGTTGATAGAACAGGTCTTACTTCAGCATGCACTTTTCTGAAGGTTATGAAGTCTGAAACTCAGTGTCATTATTTAGTGACTTAATTCCTAAATGATTTTCCAGAAAACCACAAATATTATGAGGAACAAACCAAAAATAAGAAGCAAAAATCTATTTATTCTGTGAAAATCTGGACAGTTGGGAGGTTTAGTTCAGCTGGGGCTGTCTGAGTTTGCTGCCCCTCCCCCTCACAAAATCATAGTCGAATGGAGCCCGCCCCCCTGCAGCCATTCCAATGATCCATTACTTGGCTATTTCACTCCATTTACCATAAACACTAATGTGCATACTGCTTTACTTCTATGATGATCTGGATTTCATTTGAAAGTTTTATTTTGCATTTTACAGCACAAACACTAAGACATCTGCAAAACAAAGCAATGCAGTCTCACAATGAAAACAGGCTTAGCATTAAAAACTTCTCTGCCCTTGAAACGCACATTCAATGAAACAGCATTGAAACCCACATTCAAAGAAAATACATTTTGCCAGTGGCAGATAAAGATTAACTTTGGACTGTTTTCAAATCATAGGCCCCTTGCACATGAAACATACATGCGCTCTTTGATACACTTTCCTTATTCTACTAAATTATATTCCTTGTACAATACAGTACAGTTGTTAGACGGCATTTTAAATGTATTGTTTTGAACATTTTTCCAGTAAACAATGAAACAAAATGCATGCACCAATGACAAAACTACCCAATTCAGAACATTTCCATCATAAAAGTCTACTCAACCTTCTACAGTCCACCAGTATCAGTAAATATGCACAATTTCTGAAGTTGTAAAAGTCATCTAAATAATTCCACATTAAAGAAATCTGTAACAATGAAGAGGTTGCTGCTAGCAATCAACTTTATATGTCACTGTTTATTCATCTACAAATAAAGTGCCTGTTGCCCTTGAGGAATAAATTGCCTATGTTGCATGCATTAAAAAAAAAATAAGCTAGTAATATCGCAATAGGGACTGTATGGCAAACTGATAACAGGTTCATAGTTACTACTCTAGGTATCTTTGCCAAAATGGACTGCAGCATCCACCCACTTTACAACAAAGTACAGTATCAGCAATGCATTTATCTACTGTGAGAGTAGAACCCACAGCCTTCTGCATTAAATGCAAATACACTACCTGTTGTGCTATTAATGAAAGCAGACTCAGAGCAAGCAGCACTAAAGTTTTGTTCCCCTGCAGCTCTCAGCTCTTTGTAAAATCTACTTGACACGTAGTTGTATCTCTGAACTTTGCAGCACAAGAAATCTGGAAAAAGCCAACATTTATTGGGGGAGAGACAACCAGGGACACATTTTAAACATTGCTTGTATAATGTTGGAAAGTTGCTAGAATAAAATGCTGTTACCACCATACATTTCACTGCCACGTCTTTAACCCAGGGGACCCTGTGCAAAACAGTCAGAGAAACATACCACTATGCCAAATCAGCTGTTTTGTAAAAGAGAGGAAGACAAACTTAAATGGCTACCATTTAGTGAATTCAGTTCTCAGCATAGTTGTCAACCTCTTGGCACAAAACACCTGAACAAAGCCAATAATGGGGGGAATACAGCCCTCAAACATATTCAGTGAATTCAGTTCTCACTATAGCTCTCAATCTCTTAGCAAAAAAACATGTGGACAAAGCCAGTAATGGGGGGGAATACAGCCCTCAAACATTCAATTAATACAGTTCTCACCATAGATAACTCTCAAGCACAAATACCTGGACAAAGCCAATAATGGGGGAATACAGTCCCAAAAATAGGGACAAATTTCAAATATCCATGTTATAAACTTAGGCAACTGCTAGAAAAATGTTGTGTTACCATGTACTTTCTAAAGAATATGAAGTCTGAAATTCAAATGCCTGTTATTTTTTAAACATTTAACCAGTAAACTAGTCTGACTTGGAACAAAAGAATTTTCAGCAGAGCAGAGAGAAATGCCAATCACATCTTTGCAAAATGAGAGAACATCCAGACACCACACAGAAGGCACCCCAGCCAAGAATCAAACCAGTGAACCTATAGCTGTTAGGCAACAATGCTACCAGTGCACCACTACACTACAGACTTTGCAAGGAAAAATGTAGATATAGAAACCACAGATTTTATGAGGTACAGAACAAATATAAGGCAAAAATCTGCAAGTTTTTTTTTTTTAGAAATGGTGGTGGATAGGGAATTCAGGTCCTTGCCACCTGCATCCAAGATACAGGGTTCAAGCCTGAGTATCTCTATCCACCACCATTTGCTCTCTCTAGCCACCAGTATATAGTAACTGGGGCATTATACACACACACACACACACACACACACACACACACACACACACACACACCTGATGTATGTCTCACCCAGCGACTTGAAGTAATCCAAGCAGCAAAACCACCCGAGAAATCCAGCATCCTGAAGTAGCAAAACCCACCCGTGACACGGAGCAATCCAGCCAGCGACCAAAACCTGCTACACCTACCTCCTGAATGAGCCCGTGCAATGAAAGTCCCATGAGAGCAGCTCACCTCTCTCAGTCCTGATTGGATCTGCCTGCAGCTGAAGCAGTCCAGACCTCCTCTTCTGTGCGGTCGTCCCCACACTGATTCCTGGGTGCATTTGCAGCAATGATTGCTGGGTACCTGTCTATCTCTATCCAGACTGCTGATAAAGGCAGTCTGGACTCATGCTTTTTTTTTTTTTTCCTGTTTGTTTTTTAGTTTTAAAGATTTTTCTTTTTTTTTTTCTAGGTGGGAGGGCTGCAGTTCGGCAGTCCAATACCACGAGCCGCCCCTGTATATATATATAAATAAATATATATATATATATATATATATATATATATATATATATATATACACACACATACACACACACACACACACACACACATATACATACATATCTATATATATATCTATATATATATATATATATATATATATATATATATATATATATATATATATATATACTGTAGATGTAGAAATACAAACACCTGATGAAGAAATAATCCAAAATGCCAGTACACAAGGCACAACAGAGAGACTGCAGTACAGCACAGGAAGTGCAAAAATCGACAATGTTTTTGAAGTAGTGAAAAAGAAACAAACTCTTTTGAAAAAAGGACAGTGCATATAAATAAATAAATAAAATAACAGGGGCTGCACCATGCATGTTACTTGTGGTAACTTTTTTTTTCCATCTCTCTCAACTTTCTGGTTTTAAAGCCCGTGTTTGCGCTTGATCCCCACCTTTCTCGTAACTAGTCTAGTCCAGGTACAGATTTGCTGTATCCAGGACTGTTTGTAAGCTTCTGAGCCCCCCAAGCCTTTGTGTTGGAGTGCAGCCTTCTAGCTTATCAGTGGGAGTGGTAAGTACTCGGTAGCCTGTCTACCACAAGAGGAGTTGTTCTTGACCCAGGAATTGTAGTTTATTGATCATTCGGGAAGTTGTCCATCTCTTTCAACTTTCTGGTTTCAAAGACCACATCTGACCTTGTTTCCCATCTTTCCTGTAACTAACCTACTGGAAAGCACTAGAAAGCCTTAAACTGATATAAACCTTCTAGCTTAAAAGAGAGACTTTGTAGTGATTGAGTATCAGTTTTCTGTATTTTCTTGCTGTTCTTAACTGTTTTCCACCTAAACACTGATTTTCCAGCACTTATTGTGATTTAAAAGCTTGTTTTTTTCACATATTGTACTTATTTGACTGCCTGCACTTTTAAAAAGTTGTTTTTTGTTTAAATAAATTGTTTAACTGTTGTAGGCTACACACTAAAATGTGATAGCCTTTTCTGGTCGCTTGTAATCACTTAAAGCTGTTTTAAGTATACTTTTTACTGTTTTTGCCTTATCTTTTCAAAAAAAAATTTCTTGTTTCCTTCCTTTCTAAGCTAGTATAGTCCAGTTTTCAGGCTAGTGCTGAATTCAGGGCTGTGTTACAAGTTTCTGAGTTGCCCATACCTTACTTGGATAGAGGGAAGTTTCTCTGTTCACCTGTGACAGAGGGGAACTTTGAGCAGCCATCTGTCCCTGGAGGAGTGGTTCCAGCCCAGAAGTTAGTAGTTTAAAAAACGCATTTGCACGGTTTTGTGTGCCGGGCAGCACCAGTTAGCTAGGGTTAAATTATTCCCGGCTCCACTAAGTCTCCTCTTTAATTTTTCACTTCAAACTAGTCTAACTCTCAACCTAAGCACTCAGGAAGCATCCTACAGTCCAGCACTTGCTCAGACCTAATAGCAAGCACTAATATACCCTGACACTTGACTGCCCAGCAGGGCATGGCTCTTTATCCACCCCTCACCAACCAAGTGACTAAGCAGCTCACCCTACTATTCAGGCATGACCAAAGGGCAACTTCAGGTGTACTCTCCAGTCCAGCTGGTGAATCTGGGTATCCTGAGGCAATGTTACAACTGCCTCATGTACACAGACAGCCCTCTCCTCCTACCACAAAACACTAACATATGTGAGAGATGCAATTATACAGCCAAACTGGAGGCTAAGGTCTCTCCACCCAAGACTGGAACAGACAATCATGAGGAGAAGGTTAACACTTGCACCACACCTCCAACCTCACATAGGCCTACTAAACCAACACTGGCAAAAAATACACATAAATACACAAAGTCATACTCAGAGGCTCTAAATAAAAACCTGCAAAAGCATCAGAGAGCTCCAAAGCAGACACCCACAAAACTTGCACCTCCCGTCACAAACCAGACAACACACAAAACACAAAATCAGTGTGCCACACAGTCACAGTCCTTAAGGTGAAATAACATACCTAACACACTAGTAATAGGTGACTCAATAGTCAGGCACACTGACGCCCCACTCACTAGGCTGGACAAGGAGAAGGTTGCTGTTAGCTGCCTGTCGGGAGCCAGAATCCACCACATAACACAAGCACTCAGGTCACTCTAGAACAGGTACAAATATGACTCTGTCATTGTTCATGTTGGTGTGAATGACCTGAGACATCCCTCCCTGGACTACATGAAAAGAGACATGGAAGAGCTCTCTGATCATGTAGCCCAGGCAGGTATGACCCTGACTAGCATCCTGCCCTCACCAAGAATGATACCTCAGTATAAAGAAAAAATGATCAATTTCAACAATTGGCTAAGCTTCTGGTGTCAATTCAAAGGGGATCCAGTGTCTGTCAGCCTAGGATGACATGCTCGACAAGCCGTGTTGCTTCGCAAGAGATGGCTTGCACCTGTCACCCCTTGGCTTTCAAATACTGGCCAAGGCTCTTGCTGCCCCTATAGTGCCTTTTTTAGGCAAGGCTCAAAATTCAAACCCACCTCTGTAAACAGCACAAGTAAAAAAATGAGGGTTATGCTACTCAACGCCAGGAGTTTAAATCTCAAAATGCATGTGCTCAAAGCACTCCTAAGTATGGAGAACATCGACATCTGGGCAGTAACTGAAACCTGGTTCAAGGCTCCAGAGAGCACTCCAGCACTACTGGGCTACAACTCATACCACACATTTCAGCCACAGAACATGGACCGAAACACAAAAGGAAGGGGTGTATCCATATTCATCAAGGATACCCACACCTCCAGGTTAGTGGCGCAGCATGATACCTCTGAGATCATCCATGTGCAACTAACATCAGGAAAATCTGCAATGCAAATAGTGGCCTGCTACAGATCACCCTCCATGACCCAGGACCACCACTCCGCCTTTCTGGAGACACTGGAAAACATGAAGGTCCTACCGAACACCCTGATATTGGGCGATTTCAATTACCCTACCATTAACTGGAAAAACTACTTGAGTACAAAATCCCAGGCTCAGCACTTCCTGGAATTTATCAACTCAAATGCCCTGGATCAGCTGGTAAACTCCCCTACCAGAGGCCACAACATATTGGACCTGGTCATCACCAACATGGGCGAGAGGTCCTCTGTACCAGAGGTCAACCCGTCACTGGTTAGATCAGACCATAAACTAATCACCCTGGATGTCCACACCCCACCACCACCCGCAACCAAGGAAACCACAGTGAAAAACTTTTCTAAAGCAAACTTCACCTTACTTAAGGCAGAGGTGGCAAGTTTCACAGCCCCCACGCTAAAGGATAACACTGCCCAAGATGCAGAATCCTTTACAATTGCACTCTATGAGCACCTATAAGGATGCATGGATCATGCCATCCCTAGCAAAACCAAGACTCACTCCCCTAAGAGAAGGAAACCAGTCTGGTGGACCCCTGCCATAAACAGGTTATACAACAAAAGGAGGAAACTAGTTCAGAAAAAAAGCAAATCCCAAGAAGGAAAGACATCCCTGATCAGTATCAGTAAGAAACTAAGGTCCCTCATAAAATCATCCAAGGCTAACTTCAAAAGAAAAATAGCCAAGGATTCGAAAGATAACCACAAAGCCTTCTTTAGCTATGTCAAGAATCTAAGTGGCAATTCGCAGATATGTTCTGAGATAGTGCAAAACAGTACAAAATATACTGAACCTACTGGTATTGCCAGCATACTGGCAGATAGATTCAGTGCAAACTTCACCCCCCTCTCACCTTCAAAAGGGCCCACAACAATACCGGAAAAGTGTAGTGTCCCGGAAACCAGATGGTGTCCCAGGCTGCATCTTGCACAAACTACAGAATGAACTAACCCCCCACCAAAACACGCTGTTCAACCTCAGCCTCTCCACAGGCTACATGTCCATAGAATGGTGCACAGCAATGGTTATTCTGCTCCACAAAGGAGGGGCCACAATTGACCCTGGTAACTATCACCCCATAAGCCTGACTAGCCTGGTCTGCAAGGCTATGTAGCGCGTCATCATGGAACTCATTAACAAAGACATTGGGAACCTCCAAACACTTGACCCGACCCAGTTCGGCTTTGTTAAGGGCAGATCATGCCTACTAAACCTGGTTGACATCTTTGAGACAGTCACGAAGGTCATAGACAAGGGAAAGGTGGTTCACACAGCCTACCTTGATCTTGCCAAGGCGTTCAACACCATTCCTCACTCAGGTATTATAGAAAAACTCACCAGCCTGAACATAAACCCCTACGTCATGAGATGAGTTGCCAACTGGCTTACAGACAGAACTCACACAGTAAGAATAGTAGGCTCCAGGTCTGACTCTAAACCAGTCACAAGTGGTGTCCTACAAGGCTCGGTTCTGGGACCCCTACTGTTCGGCATATATTTCTCAGAAGTACAGGCAAACACAGGAGGACTATGGCTAACCAAGTTCACCAATGACTGCAAACTGGGAGCCATAATTGACTCTCTGGCTGACATGGGCATCCTTCAAAAAGGCCTTACTGAGACAGACACATGGTGTCAAAGTCATGGCCTCAAGCTAAATACCAAAAAATGCATAGTCATCCTGTTTGGGAAAAACAAAACACCAACAAATTACCACATAGGTGGCAGCCCCCTTAATACTGAAAATGTAATAAGAGATCTGGGGACCCAGGTAGATAGTAATCTCTTCTTTGACAATTATATTGCCAAAGTAGTTAGGAAATCCTTCTATGTGGCCCATCTAATTACTAAAGGGTTTGCATCGAGAAATAAAGAGGTTATAGTGCCCCTCTACTCGTCACTCATCAGACCCATCATAGAGTACAATACCCCATTTGGGATGTACCTCACAAGACACTTCCAACAGCTGGAAAGACCACAAAAGCACCTCACCAAGAGGATTACTGGCCTCAAACATATTTCCTATGCAGCCCGACTGAAAAATCTCCGACTGTACTCAGTGGCATATCGCAAAGCCATGTCCAACTCAGAATTGATGGACATGGTCCACCTAAAGAAATCCAAGTCACTACGAGCCACATACTCTAGTAAGCTAAACCTCACCACAACAATAAATAGAACATGCTGGAGGATAGATTCCTGTCACAGAGACTCCCCATGCTTTGGAATAAAATTCCTAACTACATTAGGCAGAGCCCCTAACTAACACTCTTCAAGAGAAGCCTTGACGAGTGGATGGGTAACAAAAAAATACACCCCTGGGATCACTTCATTGGCTCTGCTTGACAGAGGCTCAGTTAATTAATCAATGGGGCAGCAAAAGCCAACACACTCTGGCTAGGCTTATAAATGCCCTCAGGCAGATAGCCTAGTACCTACCTATGAACCTATGAACCTATAACTCCTTGAAGCATACCTGTCAGCTTCTTTGTTCAAGAATTCTGGACAAAGCCAAAAATAATGAGGAGACAAAGGCCCAAAATAAGAGGCAACTTTTAAATATGATGTAATTCATTTAAAAAGTCAATAAACAAAAAACGTTTTGAATCAGCATGCATTTCTGGTCATTAAAAAATATGAAGCTCAAATGCATGGTATTATTGACTAATCTTCAGTAAAGTGATTTACCACAAAAGCCCCTATATTCTAAAGACATGCTTCTGGAGCATTTTTCTCCCCGGGCCTCCACTGAAAACAGGATCTGTGGAACCTAGTCGGACTTTCCCGGTCAACAAATGTTAAATAAATAAATAAATAAAAAGGGCAATGTTCACCCTCTAGTACAATGATAGTCCAAAATCTCCAGAAGTAGCCCTTTCATTGGATACAGGCCAATACAAAATCAAGAGGAAGTTCCAAAAGAGACAGCAGTCCCTGAAAGGCTGATGGGACCAAGGTCCACAGTAGGGAAATCGGCAGAAAGAAATAAAACCCTTCAACAAATGGAGTTACAATCCTTCTTAGCTCTGCTCCTCAAATAATGGAGTTACAATCCTCATTAGATGTCCTCCTCAACTAAAGTAGTTACAATCCTTCTTAGCACTCTTCTCAGTTCCTCAATCTTCTGATGGGAGAACTTCCAAAATCCATGTGTGTAAGTGTGTGCGCGAACGCACGCGCATGCATGTGTGTCTGTCTGCCTTTCTGTCTGTGTCTGCCTTATGATCACACCATGCCTGATGAAGCAACCTGTTCATCATTGAAACTTGCTTTCACACATTGCTTCATTTGCCAGTAAAGTAATCTGTTAAACAGCCAAGTATTTTTTTTAGATTTGCTGATATGGTATAATCTCCTGTTCCTTCATGAGTTCATAGAAATACATCTGAAATGCAAGATGAGACCACGCCCACACTTTGTATGATCACTCCTAGTGCTGATAGATTCCATTGGATGTTATAGATACATAACAGCACTACCTTTACTGAAACCTTGCTTTCCTGTATAGAAAGGTCTGTCTCATAAATCAATGTGTTGGTAATCAAAAATGGGAACAACTGCAAATCACTGATTCATTTAAAGTTTACTATGCACTGTTTTATGGCCATTAATTAGGACTTTCATTGTCTCTTATACATAGTTGCTTCATTATACAAGAAATGTCAATTTTAAGAACACTGGAGGTGAAGACATGTATTTTGATGCAAATGGTGACCCACCACCAAAGTATGACATCCTTAACTTTGCCATATTCCCTGATGGAACCAGCAAATACTTTCAAGTGGGTACATACGAGTATAAAGCCAATGGAAAGCCAGAGCTCATCATCAATGTGGGAGACATTTTGTGGAATGAACGATTCAGTCAGGTACTTCAAATTCAGTTCTACCTTTTATTATTCAGACTCTTACAAGGTCCTTTTTTCCCCTTCCGTTTTTATTTATTCCTTGCATTATTTCTATTTTTTAATTTCGCTTCTCTATATGTGGTGTTTAGCCATCTGTCTGCTTGTCCTTTTATCTCTAGAATCATAAATTTATATACTTTCTTATAGTGCTCAAGCCTTAATTCCTTTGAGGAACACTGACTCCTTCAAACTTGTATCATAGCTAATCTACTATGTCTTATTTCAAACTGTTTATAAATTATCACAGGCCTTCATAAAAGTTGTTCCAGTAAGCTGGAATGTCTTCCAGGAAAGCATCAGAAAAAAATATTATTTAGAAAATGCCCAAAAAAAAAACCAAATGTAACTCGACTAGAGACATGGGTTATCAAAATGAAAAATACCACTAGTTCCCTATATTCAAATGTTCATTTCTCATAGTTGCTGTCATTTCATTACTTATTGTATTTACATTCCTCCATGTAAATAATGTTTGTAGAATTTATGTTAGTAACACATACTTGTATATGTATGTTTAAAGCTTCATAGTTGTGTCATTCATACCACTTAATACTATCCAAGTTAACCCAACTCAGTGCTAGACTGGTAACCACTGTACATTGTTTACCCAATTTCTGTATCTTTTCTAATTCGAGACTTTCATGCTCTATAACAAGCACAATCAGAAGGTGTCAACATATGGTACTATACCCCTAAATTACCATGTATATGTAACCCCTTATCAACTTATAGAGTCTTCTGCAATTGTATAGATAGTCTGCTATATTTTATCATATCACCCTCTTTATCCATACATTGTTATTTCTTCATCTACAATGTTATCAATATGTTGTGTTTAATTGAGTGTTTACTTTAGTCAGTTTTGCTGTATACATAAATACAGTATTTCTTCTATGTACTGTGTGTTCTGTTCCAAATGCATAACATATCAAAGCTCATGTTCCTTTCTTGTTCTTGCTTTACCAAACAAAATCATACAAATGTATCTCCAGGTTTTAACAGTATATCCTCTGAAATTATTGCACATTGTAAAGTAGCATCATTGGTTTATTTTTCAGTGCTGTATATGGATGTCACTGTAGTGTCATATATACTTTGACCAAGGTTCTTGATGAAAAGGGTCAACAGACCAGTTCATTCATCTAATTAATAATGCAAAAATAAATAAAATACTTTACTGGGTGGTGTATGAGTGAGATTCATGAAATTTTAGTGAGGCACAGCACAGCATCACTAACACCATGTAGACCCACTGCACAGATTTAAATAGTACTCAATGCAGCACCATGTAGCACCTCATATGACACCATGAAAGATAGCATAGCACAGGTCATCCAAAGACATAAGAGTACAGCAGGTTGGAAACAAGGAGTGTAGCATAATGCCATAGAAAAACATAAGTGAAATAGAATGAGTGTTACACAGTACCGTAGAAAAACATAAGTGAACTAGCATGGATAGCAAAACACAGAGTGAAAAACAAAGCAGAAAGCACACTGATCTAAAAAAAATGAAATGCGGCTCAAAATGTGCAATTCAAAAAAAAAAAAAATGGAACAGAACCCCACACTGTAAAGTGTGTTAGTAAAATGGCAGGCAAGCTATCATGCTTCATCAGACATGCAGGGTTAAACTACATGCTTTGAGAAATTAACAGCAGTATTGCAGAAGACATCCTACATGCACAAAAGCAAGACAGGTGTGGTATGAACTGACTGTGGCCACCAAAAGCAGTATGGAACATGTCATGCTAGAAGAGTGGAGAGGCACAGAAAGATCCAAGACAGTACGCTTGTGTCATTTTGGGTAGCCATTGTAGTCAACAGCCAATACTATAGCATGTGCACAGGTACAGGCAGTGTATAGAGAGCACATTTTGTGTCACAAAAGTTGAAACTCCAGCACATGCAATAGCACAGCTGTGTATGTCCTACAGCAGCCACATGCCATTGAAAAAGCAGTACCACATGATCCACTGCATCTTGCCAGTACAATCCAGTGTGGACAATGCAGAGGCAAACAGATGGCCCATGAGGCCTAGAGAGATCATTCTATATCGCTGTTACCAGATACAAATAGCAGAACAAGTACAAATATGACTTTGTCATTGTTCATGTTGGTGTGAATGACCCGAGACATACCTCCCTGGACTACATGAAAAGACACATGGAGGAGCTGTCCGATCTTGTAGCCCAGGCAGGTATGACCCTAGCCCTGAGTAGCATCCTGCCATCACCCAGAATGATACCACAGTACACACAGTACAAGGACAAAATGACTGACTTCAACAATTGTCTAAGCTGTTGGTGTCATTCTAAGGGGATCCAGTATCTGTCTGCCTGGGATGACATGATCTACAAACCACGATGCTTTGCCAGAGATGGCCTGCACCTGTCGCCCTTGGGATTCCGGATACTGGCTAAGGCTCTTGCCACCCCTATAGTGGCTTTTTAGGCAAGATTCAAATGACAAATTCACCACCGTAACAGGTATAAGGAAGAAAAATATGAGAGTAATGCTACTTAATGCTAGAAGTCTAAACCTCAAAATGCACTCACTCAAGCCACTCCTTAAAATGGAGAACATTGATATCTGTGCAGTGACAGAGACATGGTTCAAGGCTCCAGAGAGCACCCCTGCATTACCAAGCTATAATTCATACCACACCTTTCAGCTACCAAACCTGGACCGAAGCACTAAAGGTGGAGGCATGTCCATATTCATTAAGGATATCCACACCTCCAGCCTAGTTGCTCAGCATAATGCATCCAAGATTATACAAGTGCAACTAACTCTAGGCAAGATCGCAATCCAAATTGTAGCTTGCTACA
Source organism: Protopterus annectens (assembly GCF_019279795.1). Lineage (NCBI taxonomy): Eukaryota > Metazoa > Chordata > Ceratodontiformes > Protopteridae > Protopterus > Protopterus annectens. Next base: position 480,498,444 of record NC_056739.1, read on the forward strand.
GATCCCCCACCACGCCCCAGGATTCCCATTCCTCATTTCTTGATAAACTGGAAAATATTAGGGTACAACCTAACACCCTAATAATGGGCAATTTCAACTACTCCACCATTAACTGGGAAAACTACTCATGTACCAACTCTTGTGCTTAACGTTTTCTGGAATTCATAAATTCCAACGCCTTGGATCAGCTTATCCACACGCCCACCAGGGGCAGCAATATCCTAGACCTGGTCATTACCAACATGGGCAACCAGAGGTCAATTCCTCATTGGTCAGATCTGACCACAAGCAAATCACCCTAGACATCCACATCCCACCCCCACCCCACTCCCCGTTAGGGAAACCACCGTAAAAACTTTCTCCAAAGCCAACTTCACACTTCTTAAGACAGAAGTGGCAAACTTCACAACACCCATGCTGACGGACAATAGAGGTACAACTGCTGAATCCTATACAACTACACTTTATAAGCACTTACACGAGTGGATGGATCATGCAATCCCTAACAGAATCAAGATGCTATCCTCCAAAAAAAGGAAGTCAATCTGGTGGTCCCCTGCCATAAACAAACTCTACAACAAAAGAAAGAAACTGTTTCAAAAAAAGAGTAAAATCCCCTGACTGGAGGAACTCCATGGTCAGCCTCAGTAAGAAGTTGAGATCCCTCACAAAATCCTCCCAAGCTAGTTACGAAAACAAAATTGCCACTGATTCTAAAGACAACCACAAAGCATTCTATAGCTATGTCAAGAATCTCAATGGCAACACTCAGATCTGCTCTGAGTTACAGCACAATGGCACTAAATATACAGAATCAACTGATATTGCCAACATCCTGGCAGATAGGTTCAGTGCTAACTTTACCCCTCTTTCATCCCCTAAAGAGCCCATCTCTATACCGGAAGAATGCAAAGTTCCTGTAATCACGGCTGCACAGGTATAAAACACACTCTCCAAAGCCAAGAACACAGCATATATTGGACCTAAGAACATCCCAGGCTGCGTTCTACATGAACTACAGAATAAACTGACACCCCACCTAAGTACCATGTTCAATCATAGCCTCAACTCAGGCTTTGTGCCCACTGAATGGTGCACAGCAACAGTTATCCCACTCCATAAAGGGGGAGCCACCATGGACCTTGAGAACTACCGCCCCATTAGCCTGATGAGCCTGGTCTGCAAGGAACTTATAAACAATGACATTGGTAATCTCCAAACTCTGGTTTGTAAAAGGCAGATCATGTCTCCTAAACCTGATAGACTTCTTTGAAGCGGTCACCAAAGCCGTAGATGAGGGTAAGGTGGTTCACACAGCCATCTAGATCTCGCCAAGGCTTTCAACACTATCCCCCACTCTGGAATTATAGATAAAATCACTAAACTAGGTATAAATCCCTATGTCACAAGATGGGTTGCCAACTGGCTCACTGACCGAACCCACACTGTGAAAGTAGCAGACTCTAAATCCAGCTTCAGACCAGTGACAAGTGGAGTACCACAGGGTTCAGTCCTAGGTCCTCTCCTGTTTGGTGTCTACTTCTCTGAAGTACAGGCTAACACAGAAGGTCTTTGGCTAACAAAGTTCGCAGATGACTGCAAACTAGGAGCCATAATCAAAACTCCTAACGATGTGGACATCCTACAAAAGGGCATCACTGAGACAGCTGCCTGGTGTCAAAGCCATGGCCTCAAGCTCAATGCCAAAAAGTTCATTGTCATCCCTTTTGGTAAAAACTCTGTACCCATGAACTACCACATAGGCGGAAGTCTACTTAATACCGAAAGGGTGATAAGAGACCTTGGGACACAGGTGGACAGTAGTCTCTCCTTTAATAATCACATCGCCACAGTAGTCAGGAAATCCTTCTACGTTGCACACCTCATCACAAAAGGTTTCTCATCCAGGAAAAAAGAGGTAATTGTTCCCCTCTATTCATCACTCATTAGACCCATTATATAGTACAATGCCCCTTTTGGTATGTACCTCACAAGACATCTACAACAACTGGAAAGGCCACAGAAATACCTCACAAAAAGGATTACCGGCCTCAAATAGATGCCCTACGCAGACGTCTCAAAAAATCTCCAGCTTTATTCTGTCACATATCACCTACTCAGAGGCGATCTCTGCCTAACATACAAGGCTATGTCAAACCCAGAGCTGTTGGACATGCTCCACTTAAATAAATCCCAGTCCCTCCGAGCTACATGCTCTAGGGACCTCAGCCTTGTCACCACAATAAACAAAACATGCTGGAGGGATAGATTTCTGTCCCAGAGACTTCCCATACTCTGGAACAAACTACCTATCTATATCAAACAAAGCTCCTTATTAGCACTCTTCAAGAAAAATCTTGATGATTGGATGGGAGATAGGAAATTCACCCTGGGGATCACTTCTGTGGCTCTGTTTGACAGTGGCACAGGAAAATAATTTTCTTGGGTGGCAAAAGCCAGGGTACCGTTTGGCTAGGCTTATATAGGCCCTAGGGCCAATAGCCTAGTACCTACCTATGAACCTATGTATAAGGCTACACAGCACAGACTGCAACCTACACAGAGATCACTACACAACATATCCTACTATAACACAAGCTGCACTAACTAATAAGTGTTCATTAATACATGCATGGAGAGTTTGTGTCCAGAAATACAAACAGCAATGGATTAGACAACAGAAAATGCCTAGGCCATAGTAAACACAAGGAAGCTCATTAATTCAAGTACAAATTTAAGTGCTTAAAATCCTAAGCCTTTGAAAGTAAGATTTTAGACATGAAAATATATAACAGCTAATAGATAGATAGATAGATAGATAGATAGATAGATAGATAGATAGATAGATAGATAAAATAACTAAAATTATGACTTGCTGTTAGTACATACGATATTTAGAGCAATGAATTATATTTATAATGAATCATACATAATGAGGATAGAAATTCCTTGTAATTCAGCATCCTATATCATCATTCACCAAAGAACAGTTACCAAAACAAAATAGGATACTTGCAAAAACAGATCATTTATAAAAGCCAAACTTAAGTTCATAACAGTGATCTACTCTGAAGCTCATGACCAGAAAATTCTGAATGATTTCCTGTTTCTTCAACTAACATTAAAGTTCACTAAACAGCAATGCGTGAAACAAGCCAAAATTCCAGCATAGAAACTGTCCAGTTAATGCTGTGTAAAAGTTCACACAAGATAAAAAGATGATTTACTTTAGAATTAACATTCAAAGAATGCCCAAATGAGCTTCAGTCACAGGTCATAAGGTCCAAGATGGTAGCAGTAAGCGGCTGCCAGCAGACATAATCTTGATTTTTTTTTTTAATTTTTGTATTTTTCTAGTTATTAATCATGCTGCTAGCTAAGATGGGCTGTTATTCTTTTGGACTTTAAAATGTTTTGAGCTATATTTGTTGAATGTGTGATTATTTCTGTACTGTGTAGCTGGAGTGTTTGTTGCCTTTGGCTGTTCATTCACCTATATTATTTTGAGGATCACTACAGATGCTTGAGTCCCGAGTATTCGAGAGCCACTAGCTTGAGGACACGGACTTGAATGCCTGAAAGCTCATGTTGGCTGTTGCTCTCAGACTGGAATATGAGTTCAGGTAAGCAGCTATGGGGAGGAGTGTTAGGGAGCTGGAAGGGAGTTTTAGGTTTAGGGAGAAGGAGTGAAGTTTTTGGGTTAGGGAATGATCAGGGGAATTTAAGTTTAGGGAAGGGGGTTGGAGTTTTAGGTTTAGTGAGCAATCAGAGAATTTAGGGTTAGGGAGGGGGGGTGGAGCTTTAGGGGATTAAGGAGTCAGGTTGGGAAATGGGTAGGAGTTTCAGGGTTTAAAGTTTCAGGGTTAGAGTTTAGATTCTTGTAGGGCTATTTATTTTTACTGGGTCAGGTGCGAGAGGGCTCTGTAGAAATGGGAGACCAGGGTAGTGGGAGCCTGATCATGCGATTTTTTTTTTTTTGATCAAGTGGCAGCGAGCAGGTGTGTTGTGAGCTTCTATCACATGAGCTCCTGTACGAGTCCCGTTATTTTGTTATATAGTAACTGGATTCTAATGAAGTTTTTCCATTTGGTTGTTACCAAAATGTTGCCTATTAGCCATGGAGGGCTAATCACAACTGTTACAATACTGCAGCTGCCTTTTATGGGCTCTACACTGAAGTTATGTTGCTGTCTCTGTGCTAATAATTTAAACTGCAGCCTGCTTTGATCTGTTGCTGAAGTGGCAATGAGTCACTTAATCCAGCTTGCAATTGCCAGGACTTCATTAACTATTACTTCTCTATGGGTGAATTTATTCCATTTGTCTTTTTTTTTTTCTCAGAAATCTATTTATTTATTTCAGAGGTAATTCACCAACAAATTTACAACAGTCCTATATACAAAGTGGGTACATGCAAACAAAGAATACAACCATATTGGGCGTAAGACCATAGATAATTTACCAGCAAGGCTACAATAAACAAGCAAATGGCACATAAACAACAGTACTGTTGATAGCTTTGTATTAAAAAAAAAATAGTAGTATGACTTGATATAAAGAGTTTTGACCTTTAGTTAACCCACAGCTATATACAATATTTACAACTGCTATGATGAGAAATCTCGTAGAGCAGGGAGTTTGACTGTTTCGTATGTTTTATACAGTTAACACGAAACTGTGGAATTTACCCTGCTTATTTTATTATTACGCATTCAGGGGACAGAAGATAAGCTAATATCTGTAATATCTACAAAAGAGTATTATTCCTTCAGAATGCGGTCAATGAGAAAACCCCAAAACGCCATTTGTTAATTTACATAAGCCATTGCTTAACGGCTCTTCACTTATGTAATTTTTGTTGACTTCTGCTGAACCAGAGACTAAAGTACTCTTGTTTTAGAGCCAGGATCCCTGGATGCAGAAGGGAAGCAGGACACACACTGGACAAGACATAGTAATGTGGTTAACAGAAGGCATGAATAGGGAGAAAGTGGCAATATGCAGCAGTTGTATGGGACAGGTACAGGGATGGTGGTGAAGGCACTATGTACACTGTTTAATGATTGGGTTTTTTTGTGGTAAAGCAGTGTTTTATGTTAAAGGAAACAGTGGGGTGTTTACAGAGATAACTGGAAAGGACAGTAGGTGAGTTAAGCAGAATAGATTATTCAAGAGATGCCCAATAAAGCATTGATTTGGAACAGAACACAGGTAGCAGTAGGAAGGCATAAATGAAAGGTGCACTGCCCTGCTGGCCTTTTTCCTTTTACCTTTCATCGGGGCCTCATGCTGACTTCCCTGCTGACCAAAGATGGAGTATGTGCCATGTGTTGGTATCATTGCATGGATGTGACCAGTAGATGAATCAGCATGGTGGTCTTCGGGATTAGCATGAATAACTGCAGTCACCTGATGGGGTGTTTTTGGAATCTTCAGCATGGCATTATACTGCCTAACACTTTCCCTGTTCCACCAGTCCAAGGCTTCAACAGGAGCAACAAGGTGCCTCGTGGCTTGCAGGATTTCTCCTATATCATGACCGTATACCTGGGACACCAGAATCTCCACCACATCCTTTTGTCACAGCAGCCATTACATACTTTTATGAAGCAACACTTTGCCTATTCCTCTCATTGTGTCTTGTACCTTAGAAATTGTACAGGAAAGATGCAAAACCTGGGGCTACAACGAATCAGGTCTGGAAGCATTCTCAGCTGAACAGACTGGGACATGATTAGACACAATATATATGTTAGGATGCAGACAAAACAAAAACAAATAACTGTTGTAAGTGTAGTCACTCACCCTATATGTGGTATACTAATCGACTTCAGTCCTGGTACGGAATAAGTGTAGAGAGTAACCATCTCTGTGGTTTATCAATGTTGAATCAGTGTAGTAATTTACTACATTGGCACTACACTTTCATACTGCAGTGCTAGTACATTAAAGTGTAGATACTTACCAGATATGTGATGCACACTTACACTGCATCACTGGTACAGTATAAGTGTAGTCAGGCACTACATCTGTATTACATGTTTACACTGCAGTACTGGTACATTATAAGTATAGACACTTACCACTTTTGTGGTGCACACTCACACTACAGTACTGGTTCGATATAAGTGCAGACACTCTCCACATCTGTGGTATACACTCATAATGCAGTACTGGTATATTAAAAGTGTAGACACTCACCATATCTATACTACACTTTCACACTGCACTGCTGCTACATTATAACTGTAATCAACACATTTGTGGTGCACACTCACATTGCAGTACTTGTACATTGTAAGTGTAGACACTCGCCAACTCTGTGGTACACACACACACTGCAGTACAGGTACAGTATAAATGTAGACACTCATCATATCCATGGTGCATACTCACAATGCACTGCTGGTATATTATAAGTGTGGACAATCACCATATCTTTGGTGCACATGCACACTGCAGTACTGTTACAGTATAAGTGTAGTCAATCACCACATCTGTACAGCACACTCACACTGCAGTACTAGTTCAGTACCAGTGCAGACACTCTCCACATGTGCTCTTTTCAAGATTTCAGGAATTTAACTAGCAGAATGGCATACATTAAAGTGATTAAGTAAGGTCCACATTGGCCATATTAGGTACTAATAATTAGGCAACCTAGTATGTTACTTGGGCCCATGGATTAAGTGTTTTAGCTTTTGGGAGGGCTAACAGGGCTTGTTCCATAATTTTCAAAGCATGTGAATGGGATTGTGGAATCTGTGGATTAGTGATAACTGTGCATAGAGTAAAATGTATACTAAATTTGCCAGCTCAGATATTCATTGTTTCCTTCGGGTCAGGGTGGGCACTATTATTGTGGACTAGCTCCAGATATTGTTAGCTGTTAATTCATAACTGCCTAACATGGTTAAAAAAACATTTGTAGTTATTTTTGTTATTAGTGTCTATTATATGTTTGTATTTAGCTTTGAGCCTCCTAATGGTTACCTTAAGCTCTTTACTAGTTTGCTCAATATGCTATTAATTCAGTTAGAATGAAATTTTTATAGGCATTAAGTAATTCCTCTCTAATTAGATAATTTATATATATATATATATATATATATATATATATATGACATTTCACCGAAAATCCATTTCGCCGAAACTTTCTGGCATAGGGTCCAAATCGTCGAAAATCCATTTTTCCGAAATTAGTACTGACAGTGTATCTGCCCTTTTCCCCCACTGTAGAGTGAGAATATTAAAGTAGGGGGGTGTGGGTGGAGTAGCCCCCCACCTACTCAGGTTGTAAACTACTTACTAACCCTTTTAATAGGGACTTCTCAATAGACAACAATACTAGACAATATTAAACTGTACTGGGCTGTGCCCCCCAAACCCCCCTATGTGTGTGTTTTTCTGTGTGTGTGTGCGTGTGTGTGTGTGTGTGTGTGTGTGTGTGTGTGTGTGTGTGTGTGTGTGTGTGTGTGTGTGTGTGTGTGTGTGTGTGTGTGTGTGGATATTCCACCATATGGTATATTTTTTTAATTTTTCATTACGTTTTGTATACCTAAGGGTTGCTTGTCATTGCAACAATCATTTTAAATGGGAGTAGATGTCAGAGGCATGGGCAACAGCTTTAGGAATGAGATCTATCAGAGGATGATTACAGCAGAATTTAGTTAGATTATCATGTAAATGAAGAATGTTTTCAGGGGAAGTATCACCAGTTTTAAATAAGGAGATCCTTGATTAACAAGGGAAACTTATATATATGGAGGTGTTCAAGAAGTGGCCATGTTTGTTGTCTATGTACATCCATATTAAGTAGCTGATACCCTCCTCTGTTAAATAGATGGGAAAGACCTGCAGATAGGTTCATAGGTTCATAATTTCATAGGTGTGTAGTAGGCTAATGACCAATGGGGTCTTCTCAAGCCTAGTCATATATCTCAAATCTAACAAGTTCTTTATCCTTGGTGGTGTAAGCAGGAACTTGGGAGATAACTGAAAAGTTCATCTCTACTTGATTCCCAAGTAGACTATTCTCTATCTGTAAAGCCTAGCACTTACTCCTACAGTACTTGCACCTTGATAAAGCACTCTTATTATAGATAGTACCCCACCAGCCTAAAACCCACTTCCCCCGGAGTCCTTTGAAAGTCACTTTATCTACTACTTCTAGTATGTCGAGGGATCAGTTGCTAGTGTCCTCTCCAGCTCAACTGGTGAACCTGGGAATATTGAGGCAATGTTACAACTGCCTCATGTACACAGACAATCCTCTCCTTCTCCCACAAAACACAAATACATGCGAGAGATGCAACTATATGGCCAAACTGGAGGCTGAGCTCTCTCAACATAGGACTGGCAAGACCAGACAGGAGGAGAAGGTAACCACACACAATACATACCCAGTCACACATGGTACCATCACAACTTCAAATCATACACATACTCACACAAAGACATACTCGGAGGCTCTGATCAAAAATTTACCAAAACAGCAGAGGCCACCAAAGCAGACACCCAAACAACTACCACCTCACGACCCAACACATGCAACACATAGACCACACAGTCAGAGTGTCAAACAGTCACAGCCCTTAAGGCCAAACAAAATGCCAGACACACTTGTCATTGGTGATTCCATAGTCAGACACACTGACATCCCGCTCACCAGACTGAGTAAAGAGAAGGTCACAGTAAGCTGCCTGTCGGGCGCTAGAATCCGCCACATAACGCAAGCACTCAGGTCTCTCAACAGCAGGTACAAGTACGACTCAGTCATTGTCCACGCTGGTGTCAACGACCTGAGACGTACCTCCTTGGACTACATGAAAAGGGACATCGAGGAGCTCTCTGATTATGTAGCCCAGGCAGGTATGACCCTGACCTTGAGCAGTATCCTACCTTCACCTAGAATGATGCCACAATACAGTGATAAGATGATCAGCTTTAATAATTGGCTTAAATTCTGGTGTCATTCAAAGGGGATCAATGTCTGTCTGCCTGGGATGACATGCTGGACAAGCCACGCTGCTTCGCAAGGGACGGCTTGCACCTGTCACCCTGGGCTTCCGGATATTGGCAAAGGCTCTTGCCACCCCCATAGTGCCTTTTTAGGCAAGGCTCAAATTCTAAACCTACCACCCTAGAACACCAAAAGGAAAAAACTAAGGGTAATGCTGCTCAATGCCAGAAGTCTCAATCTCAAGATGCACGCACTCGAGGCCCTTCTCAATATGGAGAACATCGATGTCTGTGCTGTGACAGAAACCTGGTTCAAGGCTCCTGAGAGCACCCCAGCACTAACAGGTTTCACCTCATATCATGCGTCCGGCCCCAAAATCCGGACAACACCAAGAAAGGAGGGGTGTCCATATTCATAAAGGACACCCACACCTCAAGGTTGGTGGCAACGCACGATGCATCGGAGACCATCCAGGTGCAATTAACCATAGGCAAGACTGCTCTGCAATTTGTAGCATGTTACAGGCCACCCTCTCAAACTCAGGAACCTCACATGGCCTTCCTGAAAACATTGGAGGGATAAATGTATCTCCAAACACCATCATACTAGGTGACTTCAACTACCCTAATATAGACTGGGAACACTACTCAAGCCCGAACACTCTAACCCAAAGATTCCTGGAGTTCATAAACTCAAATGCCATGGAACAACTAGTCACCATCCCCACAAGAGGAGAAAACATACTTGATCTCATCATCACGAACATGGGATCAAAATGTTCAACACCGAAGTATACCCTCACTGGTGAGATCAGATCATAAACTAATCTCGCTGGAGGTCCTCATCCCGCCCCACCTGAAACAAAAAGACCACAGTGAAAAACTTCTCAAAAGCCGATTTCACACTTCTAAAAACTAGTGTGGTCTCCTTTAAGGCCCCTGAGCCAGTGGTAAACATTACTCAAACCGCTGAATCACTTACAAATGCCTTCTACCAGCACCTACAGGACTGCATGGATCAGGCAATCCCAAACAAAACTAAGACTCTCTGTACCAAAGGCAAGCGTCCAGTCTGGTGGACCCCAGCCATAAACAAGCTCTACAACAAAAGGAGGAAGCTACTACAAGATAGAGCAAAATCCTTGAAAGGTAAGACACCTTTGATCATTATAAGTAAAAAACTAAGAGCTCTCATAAAATCATCCAAGGCAAATTTTGAGAGAAAAATCGCCAAGGCCTCTAAAGAGAATCATAAGGCCTTCTTTAGCTATGTTAGAAACCTAGGAGGAAACTCCCAGATATGCTCAGAATTAGTTCAAAATGATGTGAAAATTACTGAACCTACACACATTGCCAACATACTGGCTGACAGGTTCAGTGCAAACTTCTCCCGCCCCCCCAAAAGGAGAGATATCTATTCCAGAGGATTGTATCCCCCCAAACATCTCCAACGCCCAGGTGAGAACTGCCCTCACTAAGGCAAAAAACACAGCATCCATGGGACCGGATGGTGTCCCCGGCTGTGTGCTACATGAATTCAACGAGGAATTAAACCCACAGTTAGGACAGCTGTTTAATCTTAGCTTCACCTCAGGATACATACCCAAGGAGTGTCGCACGGCGACTGTGGTCCCACTTCATAAGGGCGGTGCCTCCACAGACCCTGGAAATTACCGCCCCATTAGCTTGACAAGCCTTATCTGCAAAGCCATGGAGAGGATCATAATGGAACTCATAAATAAAGACATAGGGAACTTGCAGACTTTGGATCCAACCCAGTTTGGCTTTGTCAAAGGCAGATCCTGCCTCTTAAACTTGGTTGACTTTTTCGAGACAGTCACCAAGGCCATTGATGAGGGAAAGGCAGTCCATACAGCCTACCTCGACCTGGCAAAGGCCTTCGACACAATACCCCACTCAGGTATCATCGAAAAACTCATCAGCTTGAATGTAAACCCATACATCACAAGATGGGTTGCAAACTGGCTAAGTGACAGAACCCACAGGGTCAGAGTTGCTGGAGCCATGTCAGACCCAAAGCCTGTCACAAGTGGTGTCCCACAGGGCTCAGTCCTGGGTTCACTCTTGTTCGGCATCTACTTTTCTGAAGTACAAGCAAACACAGGAGGGTTATGGCTGACAAAGTTTGCAGATGACTGCAAACTGGGCGCCATAGTCGAAAACACATCTGACACAGATATCCTCCAGAAGGGCCTCACAGAAACGGATAACTGGTGCCAGAGCCATGGCCTGAAGTTAAACGCCAAAAATGCATAGTCATACCCTTCGGGAAAAACAAGGTTACCCCTAGCTACCATATAGGTGGCAATCCACTGAGCACAGAAAAAGTCATCAGAGATCTGGGGACCCAGGTTGACAGTAGCCTTTCGTTTGACACTCATGTTGCTAAAGTAGTTAGGAAAACCTTCTATATCACCCACCTGATCATGAAGGGATTCACATCTAGATCAAGGGAGGTCATCGTTCCCCTGTACTCATCACTCATTAGACCTATGATTGAGTACAATGCCCCGTTCGGAATGTATCTGACCAGACACCTGCTGCAGCTTGAAAGGCCCCAAAAGTTCCTCACCAAAAGGATAAAGGGTCTCAAAATATGTCTTATGCTGCCCGACTGAAAGAACTCCAGCTCTATTCAGTCTCATACCGCTTGCTCAGAGGTGACCTGTGCCTGACATATAAGGCCATGTCAAACCCAGATTTGATGAATATGCTTCACCTCAAAAATCTAGATCCCTCAGAACCACAAGGGCGGAGACTTAAACCTTGACACGGTTATAAATAGAACATGCTGGAGGGACAGATTCATCACCCAGAGACTCCCTATGCTGTGGAACAAAATCCCGGTACATGTGAGGCAGAGCACCTCTCTGGCCTTGTTCAAGAGGAATCTTGACCAATGGATGGGAGATTGCAGATATACCCCAGGGATTACTTCAGTGTCACTGCTTGACAGAGGCACAGCAAAATGATAGGCATAGTTTTTATTCAAACTAAAGGGGTGGCGAAAGCCACATAACTATGGGCTAGGCTTATAAATGCCCTTGGGCAGATAGCCTAGTATGAACCTATGAAACCTATGAACCTATGAACCTATGAGACATATACATGTTTATTGGAGATATAGGTGCAAACTGGGGTGAATTTCCAGTTTTTCATCCAGTTATCCGTGATTTACATGGATGAGGAGCCTGTTCCAGAGACAGGGTAATCTCTGAGATACTACCTGTCTCTCCAGCAGGTCCTGTTTATATCACAGGCAAGGTTTATGTCTTTAGAACAGGTAACTCTGGTACTGGTTGTTTGAGAATATGCAGGAGGCCCATAAGACTGGGGTCCGAAGATGCCTTTTATGCCAGTCATAGATTTCCCCTCAATAGCCTGTAGGATTCAAAATACAGGGATTGGACTTTGAGGCAGTCTGAACTGGACATGTTATTCTTTTACTGAGGAACCCCTATGGGTGCTCCAATTGTTGGATATGCTTGGTTAGATACGTACCAAAGGGGGCATTGTGCTCTGATAAGTCTGATGAGTGATGAATACAGTGGAGTGAAGACCTTCTTGGACCTAGATGTTATATCTTTGTTTATAAGTTGCATAACATAGAATGATATCCTCACTATGTATGCACATGATGGTCAAAGGCTAGATTACTGTATACATATGTCCCTAAATCCCTGACTACTGATTCAACTCTTAGGGCTACGTTCTCAATATGATAGTCACCAGAGGTGGTTTACTTCTCAAAGGATACTACTGTGAATTTCTTTGGCATTTGGTTTTAATATATGGCTCTGATACTAGTTACTTATCTATGTCAGCCCTTCTTGGAGAACATTTGTGTCATTAGGGGATTCTATGACTGCTCCTAATTTGCAATCATCTACAAATTTAGTCACCCAGAGCCCAATGACATTGACCATGACTTTGGAGAAGTAAATGCCAAAAAGGAGCAATCTGAGGGCCAATCCCTGAGGGACTTTGCTTGTTTAGAGGTAGACTTCCCAAATCTAACTTACAGGATCCTGTCTTGTGAGCCAGCTGGCTGCCCACCTGGTGATATAAGGGTTAATATGTAACCTCATGAGTTTGTTAACAATGGCTGAGTGGGGTATTGTGTCAAATGCCTTGACCAGGTCAAGATAAACAGTGTGAACTGTTTTGCCCTCATTCATTGCTTTGGTGACCTTCTCAAAGAAGTCCACCAGGTTCAGTAGGCATGACCTGCCTTTGACAAAGCCAAACTGAGTTGACTCCAGTGTCTGAAGGTTTCCTATTCCATTATTAATCATATCCATCATAATTATTTCCATTGCTTTGCATATGAGACTAGTCAGAATTATGGGTCTGTAGTTTTCAGGGTCCATTGATGGACTGCCCTTGCACAAAGGGGAGACCATTGCTGTTTTCATAGTTTGCTCCTAGTCTGCAATCATCTGCATATTTGGGTAGCCAGAGGTCCATGACATTGACCTTGATTTCAAGTAGATGGCAAAAAAGATTCATTAGAGACCGAAGACATAAAGGGAGGACTGGAATGAATGGACCATCTATCCTTACAGAAATCTAGGTAAGAAGGGTGTACTCATAAGGCTTTCAACTCAGAAATTCTTCTAGCTAATGTGATGAGTACTAGAAAAATATTGTTTTCAGGATAAAAAAACAAAGTCAGCTATATAGATGAAGCTGGTTCAGAAGCGGATAGTGTATTTTTTTCCCAGCACAAAATAAAAAACTCCATAAGGGAGTAGGATCCTTGATAGAAAGTCTGAGAAGAAAGATACACCTTAAAAAGGCTTTAGCCACATTTAACAAGACTAGAAACATATGGTTTGAGCAATGGTGGATATTTTCGTATAGCAGCTATATACACTTTTACAGATGAGTAGCTGACACCTGTGTCAAAGAGTTGTGATAAGTAATCTAAGACTGAAGGTATAGGAGAATTGAAAGGTTCAAATCATGAAGATGAAGTAGAAATGGAAAATGTATCCATTTAATCTGGGGGGTCTTTTGCCATCAGTAGAACCCTAGAAGCCATACAGTCAATCACTAGGGAGTAAAGACTCAGATGGATCTTGTTGCAGGGGTGAGTTAGGGTCCTGAAAAGCCTTGGATGGAGAGGTTTCTTCAAGGGATGAGGGAAGAGGAAGGTCAGCCAAATTTATTGAGGCTAAATGTAGGGTTATGACAGTGATTTTGTACTTTCCTGTGTAGCTATTTGGACAAATATATCCATTAGAGGACAAGCATAAAGGAGATGAGCGAGTCATTTGTAGATCACAGCATCCCTTAGTTGTATCCCCACAGGATGGATGATGGAAAATAATCTACTATACTTTGCATTGCTTAGAAAAGCAAAAAGTCACAACAAGGCTTTCCCCAGTGACTGCATGGCTTCTACACTATGGAGGAAGGCTGGGAAAGCACTGTTATGGCATCAGGATGAAGCAGTTGAGCATGTATGTTAATGATTTGGCTTACCCTGAAATGTTTACAGGCAGAAAGTGGTTCGTTTACATAGCCCATTTCCCAACCCTCACTGTCACTTGACATAAGAGAGATGATTGGCTGATATACTAAACCACTGCCTTGTTGTCACTGTGAGCAACTATCTCATCCTGGGTTAGGGGGTCCTGGAAAGCATGGAGTCTGAGATGGAGTGACATCATCGCCAGATCACTGATGTTTAATGTGGTCTCTAAGATTGACCAGACAACTTAGTTTGCCCTTGAATATGCCTCCTCCCATCCTACGGCAGCGATATACACTGAAGCAGCTATTAATGAGTCAGTATTTGAAATGAGTCATGTCTTATCAGATCTGGTGAGTGTGATCTCCACTTCAGATGTGATTTGCAGGATGTGGTTATCTCTCTCTGCTGGGTATATTGGATCTGAGATTTGTGACCACTGTACTGGTACCATCCACTGCATTAATCTCATACAGAATTTTGCTAACAGTATCAGTGGAACTGTCACTGCAATCAATGCTAAGGTCATCAGGCACAGATGGGCTGTGACAGAAGGTGCATGAATGTGGAGATATATTAGTTGTTGAAGAGGTAGGATCCTCTCTCAGGGCAAATGAGTTCTGCAAGTGGCTGTACCAAGACTACAGCATATGAATGTGAACAGCTGAGATGACTCCACTGCAGATGAAAGCGCAGAGTGTCATTGTGATCCCTAACTACAAAAACAGAATTATTCATTTATTAGGGCCTCTCAGGCAGACATTAGGTACTTCAGTGAGGGAGTAGATGGAAGCCAGTCATCCAGATGAGGAACTGCTTTCACTTCTTGCAATTTCTGATTCACTGCAACTGTAGACATATAGTTTGATAAACACCCTTGGGGCAGAGGTGAGACCAAATGGAAGAGTTTTGAAATGGAAGTGACTGCTTCCTACGAAAAAGTGTAGGTCCCTCCTTAACTCCTTGGATATCTACATATATGAATGTAGGCATTTTGTAGGTCCAGCTAGCCCATTATGTCTCCTTATGACAAGTATGGAAGGAATGGCTGCATCATGACTGTCTGAAAAGCTTCTTTTTGAATAAACTTCTTAAGGTTACTTAAGTCCAAGATGGGCCTGTGATTATTCATTTTCTCTGGTACCAAAAAGTGCACCTGAGATTATCTATTTTCTCTGGTACTAAAAAGAACCCAGAATAGTATCCTAACCCTTTCTGGTGTGGTGGGGCATATTGGGTGGCTCTTTTCATTATGAGGTGTAAGATCTTTTCTTGCTGAACTTATCTGATGGGGTTGAACACTGTAAAGAGTAGACAGGAAAACTGTACAGAGGGTCCTACATGAAACTGTATACTCTCAGGATCATCAGCAACCCTTTTTTCACATTTTCTATAAGGGTCTGAGTTGTCATGTTAACTGTTGCCATCTCTCTCAATTCAATGGCACTCTCCTACCTTCTTCAAAAGTTATGCCCGACTTTCACAGGTCCTCTTTCACGCAATCTATCCACCTCTTTGCTGGATGCCCTAATTTCCTCTTGCTTTCTTCTTGTCTCCCAAATCTTCTTCCCTAAATTGTCTTCTGCCTTTCTGCACATGTGCCTGAACCATTGTAATCCATTCCCTTTGATCCTTTCTGTAATTGGAGCTACTCTGGCTTCTACTGTGATGCTTTCATTTCTTCATCTGTCCCACAGTGTGCATCTTACCACCCTTCTCGGGCTCTTCATCTCCACCACCTCTAGCTTTCTCAACTGCTCTGCCTTAACTGCCCAGGTTTCTTTATCATACAATAGTACTGGTCACACCACTGTTTTGTACACCTTGATTTTCAACTTCTTTGGCATTCTTCTGTCATATACTACACCTGACACTGTGCTAGTTTCCTTCTGATTCTAGCTTTGCCCTCCTCATTCAGACTTCCCTTCTCTTCATCCACCCCTTCCAGATACTTCCAGATACTTGAAGCTGTTAACTTCCACTTTTTCCCCTTCTGTCTTAATTCTTAGCTTCCTCTGATTTCCCCATTTGCTGACATTACAACTGTTGCACTCATTTTCATCCAATGTGCCTCTGGTTTTGCATGCCATTCCATTATCATCTTATGAAGTTCTTGGTCAGAATCAACTTCTAATGCCACATCATCTGCATACAACAACTTTGTTGATCTGTCCCCTTCAATCTGTTTGCTGATGTATACCATCACCAGTATGAACAGCAGTGGATTCAAAGCTGAGTCCTGATGCATACCTTTAATGTGCTGTGGGCTGGTAAACGTTGTTGCTGGCATCCCTTATAGAGGGTGTCTGACTATCTTCTTTATCTTTCTGTCTTTGCTTTGCAACCTAATGGTAGATAGCAGAAAGAAATGCTGTGCCATTTTCCAGAAGATGGTGGAGTGTCTCTGATGCCTTGTTCTTTGCTATTGCAGCTTCTCAGTGTTCACCGACCAGTACTCCTTCTTAGCCTTGTCCTTCTTTTCTATCTCACACTTTTTCCTGTGCTCCTTTCTTTTGATGACTTCCTGCACTTCTGCATTTCACCACCAGCTTTCCTTATGTACCTTATTTTGATATCTGGCATGGCCGCATATCTGTTCTATAGTCCCCAGACATGCTGTTTTAAGGCACTGCCATTCTTCTTCAACTCCACCTATTTCATATTCTTCCCGAAATGCTAGAGCCCTGAATAATTCCTTAAATTCCTGTGCTTTCTCTCCAGTCAGCTTCCAGGTCTTCAGCCTAGTCTCTGTTGACTCTGGAGCTTTCTCTGACCACTGTTTGTAGCTGATTGTGGCAACCACTGGTTTATGCTGTGGGCTGACTGCTTCACTGGGGATGACTTTGCATTCACTGATTCTTATCCATACCCTGTCCTTACCAGGATGATGTCTACCCGAGTTGCATGTTGGCCACTCTTGTATGTGACCTTTGTCTGTCTCTGTCTTGCTGAACCATATGTTTATCATCATCAAGCCATTTGCCAAACAGAAGTCTAGAATGGCCTCTCCTTTATTCCTGTTTCCCCACCCACTTAGACAAAGGCAATTTTCATATCCTGTTCTGTCTGTCCCATACAGATCACCCATTACAAATACCAATTCATGTCCTGGTTTATCTAGTAGGTCCTGTAACTGCTGTCTGAATGCACTTTTCCCTCACTATCACAACCCTGCTTTAGGGCATATGCTAAGATTATGAATAGCTCCCTATCCTTACACAGTAGTATGATTGCCATGAGTCTATCACTAATTCTGATGACATCTCTCGCTGCCTTCTGAAGATTTTCCCTTACCACAATTTCTGCACCATTTCTAGTTTTTAATTCCCCAGAGTAGTAGGCTCTGGAACCCAAGATAAGTGGCTTTGCTGCACTGCCCGTACATTTTGTCTACTGGATAATAAGGATGTCCATCCTCCTCCTTATCATTATGTCATCATCCTCCAAGCTCCATCCTGGGCTGTCAGTCAACTATATCAAGATTGTTTGGTTTTACATCCAGCTCTTACTCAACAGAGCTATCGCATATAATCCAAGCTGGGCAACTGGACATCGGATGCCCAATAGCTTATTGGGCCAGGACACCTGGAATTAGGGTTGCCACCACTTCGTTTTTTTTCCGGACTATCCGGAAATCAAACTGATTCTCTGATAGTCCGGAAAACACTGTACAAACTCCGGTATTCTGTTTCAAAAAGGAAACAGACTATCGGAGTTTGTAAACCTGCTGATTTACTATGCTTTTTTTTACAGAAAAGCATAGTAAATCAGCCAAAAGCAGGCAGCAGGAACGAAAAAAGAGGGCGTTCCCCTCTGAGTGATGTCATCACGATGTCACAAAATGGGTGGAATGTGGGCGGGAGAGGGAGTGGGGTGGGCGGGGTTACTTGTGACACGAGGGGTGTGGCTTTACTCTGGTTTTAGCCATGAAGGAAGGTGGCAACCCTACCTGGACTTTATGGCAGACACACACTAGCCAATAGGGGCACACATACCCCTCCCATCATTAGCATGAGTCTCTGGCATAGGTCAGAACAGGCTGGGTCCGCAACCCACTTATCACCAGCAAATCCTATGGCCATTTTTGGTGACATTAGCCAACACAACTGAATCACCTAGAGCCAATTCTTACACTGTTGTGTGGCTGTCCCTGACATAGCATGCAGTCTGTGATCCATGTTTTCCTGTTTTGATTATCCTGTACACCACAGTTGATCCACAAAGCAGTTATCTATATAGTTCTTATCCCTACTGGCACCACAACTCCATTCTTGGATCAGTTTGAAGTGGAAACGCTCAGTATGTTTTTGGGAGGTGGGAGGAACCCCACAGAGACCCAGGGAGAACATGCAAACTCCATACAGGCATTGGTCATAGGTCAGGATCAAGCCTTGTATCTTGTGCATGAGAGGCAAAGACCTTAACTAGTTTGCCAATTGGTCTCTATACCCTCTGGATATTAATGTCCTTATCCAGTTGCCTTGAAACATAGGTAGCAACACAGGAAGGTGGAGGATGAAATGATCCATGACTGCTTCCAGAGTGGGACAGTCAGGTAAGACCTCAGAGATTTTGCCATTACCTCCTAAAAGTTGCGAAATGGTGAACTGCTTTTCTCATTTTCCTCTGGCAGGGTAACTGTTTTAGAAATCACCATAATAAGACTGGTTTCTTTCAGACTTCTGATTTTGTTGTTGTTGGCCATGGCTAAATCATAGCTGATGCAAACTCTTTTGTGTCCTTGAAAAGGGGCATTGTAGAGTTTGAAATTTCATACTAACTACTCCAAAGGGTTTGCAGTCCTATCGTATGTTTCCCCAGGTGGTCTTTCACTTCAGGCCAAAATAAGTGGTACTTTGAAAGAGTGACATCAAATAAGTTACCTTCAAATGACTGGCAAATTCAGTAAGGCAAAGCCCTAGCCAATTTTGCTGGAACTGAGAATACCCACACCAGCAAATAAAGCTGTACCCATCTGATTTGTATACTGGTGATACCATCAGGTTTGAAACTTGGGAGAACGATCCAGATTTGAGATTGCAATGTCTGTTTTAAACATTCATCTAACAACTTATCACATGAATGTTGCCTTTTATTAACCATCTTCCACTGAAATTAAATCATACATGGCATGTATTTTATAGCCCTTAAAGGAAATGTGGAGGTTGTATAAACATGTCAATAATTAATTTGTAGCCCAAGATCCTTTGTTAGGCTGGATGAACTGCAAGGTTCTGGCAAAGCTGGAGTCTTTTTGAGAGCTATGGATGGAAAAATGAGCAGTTCTAATCCTAAGATGCAGGAAGATCCTATAAACTTTCCTGATTACAGGCTCTGCAACATCATGGTTGTCCCATGTTATTAGTGGCTAGTTTGAGCATTTTTACCAGTACTGGGACCACCCATTAAGAAGACTGGGAGGTCTGAAAGACTTCTTGCAATGTTTCTTGTGGGGACAACAAAGGGTTTGAGGGTCATCCTCCTTCTGCCTTATCATTTCTATGATCTTCCCAAATTTGGGATCATTTGTGGAGATATGGAAGATTCTGTATTTATTATCAAGTGTTAGTGATTTAGTGTAAAAGACAGTATGATTCTTTTTGGAAGTGCCCCCCTTGGAGGTGACATGTCCAAGGAAAATGAAGAAGCTTGGTCATTGTGACATGCTACAATCAGCCCCTGCAAAGGTCTTTGTGATTCATTGTCCTAGTACTATAAAATGGTGAGGGAAACAGGCTTATATGGAAGGTTGTCTGTTGTCTAGGAAGAAATTGACATATGAATGTGGGCAGATGCTGAAGATGGCAAATGGTGTTAATGTCATCACGGGCATCAAGCCACAAATGACTGGAAGGCCAAGCCTAGTGAGTGCCAAAAAGCTCAGCCTCAGCAGATAATGCCCCATATTGACAACAAAAAGTCCTGCAACAGTGAAACTGTCTACACCAATAAAAATAATACAGATGGCCAATCAACAATTGAGCTCTTGATGACAAAAACTGTGATCTCGAGACCAGGACAAAAGATAGCATAGAAAAATCTCCAATTATTGACATCACCCTCATATGGGTAAATGCTGGCCTACTCAGTACATGTGTCAGTAATACAGAAATAAGTGAGAGAACCTGAAGTCAGTCAAAAAACACTGTCAGTGGCAAAAAGATCAATAACATTTTTTTCTGTGGGGCATCATCTCTGATAGAGCTTCTTGGTTTCCACTGCAGCTCTCCTTCAGTGTCAAACACCCTACCCAGGGATACTGAGGACTCTGATCCCCCACACAGGGAGGTTAGGAACTTCTTTTCAGTTAATGGTGGATTGGCTAACAAACCACTTCATGTCATCATAAGCTCCTGTGCCAAACAAGCAACATGTTCTTTCACTGCATGACTTACTTTGGTGGTCCAGCATCTGACCTACTTGTAGTCCCTGCCATGGCCTATGACAGCACTGATATCACTAATCGCATCCTGCCAGGCACAGTAGAGATAGGCACAGTCAGATTTCTCTTGGTTAAACATTTGCCAACCACTAAAATGGAATACCTGCAACAACATCTCATTTTCTGCATGGAAAACATGTTTTTTGACTCTCGCTTTTAATTTCTCCAAATCATTTGGGTTCTAATACCATGATGGGAATGGACCTCATTCCAAAGTCAAAGTACAATTAAAGTTCATAAAATTAGTATTGTTTCAATCTTTAATGTCAGCCAGAAGTACTCTTAGCAGCACCCACAATATGCTCAGTAATGACTCCTTCTGCAATTCAAACAGAGTTACATGTATTGGTAACATATCTAAATACGACTGTAGATTCTTTTTTATAAGATCCATTGCTCCTATTACTATTGGAACTGTCTGGATATCTTTCTTCCACATTGCTCTTGTTTCTGCCTGCAAATCCTGATATTTTATGATTTTGTGTCTCCCTCTGTACGCAAGGCACTGTAGTCACTGGGTGTAGTGATTTCAATGATCAGTGCTACTTTTGTCTTCTTTTCATGGACCACGATATCTGTTTTTCTCGCATCTGTCTTTTGAATTGTTGGTAATGGGTGTTCACAAGTGATATAAACTTCATCGTTTTCTATGATGCTTTGTGGTTTATGTTTCCAGTGTTTTTCAGCTACTTCAATACCATAATGTTTACACAATCCCCAGTGCAACAGTCTTGCCACATTATTATGCCTTTCAATATACAATCCTTCTGCCATTAGTATGTCACAACCACTAACAAGGTGTGCAACTGTTTCCAATTCTGTTTTACAAAATCTACATTTCTTTGTTTCTCCCACATGTTCAATCAACTTTGTAAACCAACGTGTACATAGCCTGCTATCTTGGGACACCAGTATTAACTTTTCATCTTTTGGTTTGAATTCACCTCTCTTTAACCACATGTCACATGTCAATAATTAATTTGTAACCCTAGATCCTTTGTTAGAGTGGATGAACAACATGAGTTTCTTCCAGGAGTTTTCTATACCTGCAACTATATTTATGCATTTTCCACATTTCTTGCCTTCTCTTCTGATCCTTCACCTTATATTCTTTCTTTTGTTTTTTGGCACATGCAGTTGCTGCCTGATTTTTATCTACTTCTGGTTTGATTTCCATTCCTGCTTGACGCTGATATGCTTCTGCTAGACTAAGAAGGGAAGTCATCTTTGATTTATTCTCCTCATGTTTCAAAACTTTCACTATGTCTGGGTCTTGTGAGGTCAGCAGATATGTATGCAGTCCCACGATTGCAGATCTATACATGTAATCAATTTCAAGGAGGCCCCTACCATCATCGGAAGTGGGAATATATAAACTTGGTATGCACTTATTTTTATAAATCATTTGATGAGTATGAAACATCTTTCTTGTTTTCCTATATAATCTATCCAATACCTTTTGGGGCCAGTCAGTCACTCCAAAACTGTAAGTTAGGACAGGAAGAGCAAATTGGTTTATAGCCTGAATTTTGTTCCTAGATGTCAACGCTGTTTTCAGGATTAATTTAAGTCTTCTAAAATATTCCTTACTAAGTTTTATTCACATTTGTTCTTCTTTTATTGTTAATCCTTCATCAATTCCCAAACATTTATACACTCCATCTTGATCAAGTTCTTGTATATCACATTCTTGTCCCAAACTGATGTTTTCTTGGTGCTGCAGCTTTCCTGCCTTAAAAGTTGCTTTTGCACATTTATCAAGACCAAATGACATTTGTTTCATCATCTCCTATCCAGTTAGGGGTTGACACAGCAGAACAACGGTCCACAGAATGATTGGCAGTGGAGTTTTACAGTGTTGAGTTGCCAGACCAGCACCCAGCCTTCCACAGAAGGCACACACATGCACACACTCACATCTAGGGCCAATTTACTGTGTCCAATCCACCTACAGCATGTCTTTGGGATGTGTGAAGAAACCAGAGCACCCAGAGGGGACTCACGCAACCACAGGGAGGACATGCAGACTCCCCACAGAAGGCACCCCAACCAAGAATCGAACTGGAGAACCTCTTGCTGTGAGGCAGCAACGCTAACCGCTGCACCACAACATCTGTATATCATCTGAAAAAGTTTTGAGTACTTGCAGTTATGCTTTCAGTTCTTCTGATGAGCTATACAGTTTTAAATCATCAACAAAGAGAAGATGAGGTCTTTACATGTTGCTGCTTTCTGGGAGCCAAATTATAACCATGACTTAATCTGTTAAGCCAACAGCTTAATGAGTTAAGGGCAAGGCAAAAGAGCAATGGTGACAGAGATTCACCCTGGAATATCTCCCTTTGGATTTTTATCCCTGGAATAATAATTTGTCCTTTATCATGGCTTAACTGCAAAGTGGTTTGCCACCGCTTCATGGTTGCTGTGATGCAGTTTATCAGTGTAGGTGTATCTTATACATTTTTAATCACTCTTTTATCCATGAATGTGGGATACTGTCAAATGCTTTTTTGTAGTCAATCCATGCCATACTTAGATTCTTCCCATTTTTACAATTCTTCTCTATGACTTTATCCTTTGTTCCATATGACATTTTTATTGCCGTTTTTTTTCTATTGCCATAATTGAGTTTTCTTCACAACTATAAACTCTGTCGGCATCAATTCCAGTGTATAATTTATACTCCATCCGAAGGCAAGTTATTGGTATATAATTTTTACTGTAGCTTGCAGGTTCACTCTTAAGGAGGAGCATTGTTCTTTCTGTTGTTAGCCAGGTTGGTGTCTGTTTGGGGTGTGCATATAAATAGTTCTTACTCATAGCTAAATCTTTGTGCAAAGATGTTGATACTTTTAACCAGAAGTTAGGTATTGCATCTGGGCCTGGGGTTTTCCAGTTAGAGGCTTTTCTTAACTTTGTTTCAATCTCTCTGGCTGTTACTTCATCCCATTTCATATCCTGTACCTTTGAACTTCTTATTCTTTGTTTTATTTCTTCTATCCATTTAGCATCTTTGTTATGTTCCACAGACTCTTCACAAATACTTCTCCAAAATGCATCTATTCCTTCTTTTTTTGGTGGTCTTTCAATTCCTCTTACCTTGTTTCCCAATTCTCTATAAAACTTTTTTGGGTCATCAATAAATTGCTTATTTTGTGCTTTTCCTTTATATTTATCTGTGATCTTCTAAGTT
This sequence comes from Protopterus annectens, assembly GCF_019279795.1. Lineage (NCBI taxonomy): Eukaryota > Metazoa > Chordata > Ceratodontiformes > Protopteridae > Protopterus > Protopterus annectens. Next base: position 480,522,537 of record NC_056739.1, read on the forward strand.
TCTAATGCCTGTGCAGATATTTTTAGTTTATTTGTGATAGTGCATGATAAATCCTGATCCATTATAATGCTGAACATTGCTTTTACAACAGCTGTCTTTCTGAGTATTTTTGTTGATCTGTTCCCTCTTCTATACTCTTCTAACAGTGACACTTCTTGTCTTAATTGCTTTATAGCTTTCTGTATTCAGTAGCTCCATGATGGTATTTAATTTCTCCCCGTCCTTTCCCTTACTACCCTGCGCTCTTCTGGTAGAATTTTATCTGTTATTAATTTAGCTGCACAGTAATATATCCAGCTTACTTCTGTTATATTGCATAGATCTCTATGGACAGTCCTAATTACTGTGTTCATTTGTTTTATCAAACTTCTTTTAGGGTTTTATTCACCTTCTGCAGTCTATTTTTTTCATTGATCATATGCCCATCTATGTTAAATCAAGTAACTCTTCTCTTAGTTCATTATGTTCTAAACTGAGGGCACTTTTTTTGTTCTCCATTTTCTGTGTGCATTCTGTAGAGTAGAAAGTTCTACAGCATCTTCCTATGGCACATTCTCTTGAATTTCATCCTGTGTCATCTGTTGCTCTGTTATAAGGGAACTCACTAGCCTATCACTCCTCAACGTTGACTGCATCAGACTTGCCACAGTTTCCTGTTCCTTTCCTTGCAGTCCAGCTTCAAGTGAACATTTATCCTGTTTTTCTGTGGAAGGCTCCAAAATATCTTTATATGGTAACTGACCAGTTGCTTCCTGTTCCACTGTTTTTTTCCTTAATTTGTATGTCCATTGCTCTATCCTACTGTAGTGTTTTCTGAGTTAGATCTCCTACACTGAATCCTTCACTTCGCATGTACTCCATAACCTCAGTTTCCATTTCTTTAACTTCTCTATTACTAATCGTCTTTTCTACTTTTTCTCTTTGTCTTTTTATTTTTTTGTATTGTAAAGTTTTTCATGTCCAAATTCCTTTGCCTGTATTGCTCTTCAAATATCTTTGGTCCTACACATTTTGTGTTGGTTAGTTTTGCTTTCTCCTTTGCATAAAATTACAGCATATTCAGTCTCTTTTTATTTCCCATGTCCATATTTCTTCTTCAGATGTTTCCTGATCTTCCTGTCTCTCCTTACTTTGGGGGCTTGTTCCATCATGCTGTGATGTAATCTGTGTTGTTAGACCTTCTGCACCAAATTCTTCAATTCGCAGGCATTCCATAATTTCAACTTTGATTTTTTTTTAACTTCTACTTTACTAATCTTCTTTTCTACATTCCCTCTTTGTGATATTATTTTTTTATTGTGAAATTTTCCTATCTGGATGCCTTCGCCTGTATTTCTCTTTGAATATCTTTAGAGCTGCTTTGCTTGTATTGATTAATTTGGCTTTTGACTTTGCATAAATATTGCACCATATCAAATCTCTTTTTCTTTCCATTGTCCATATTTCTTTTTTATATTTTTCAAAAATCTCTAAGTTTTGTTGTTTATATTTTTACAGTTCCTCAGATGCTTCTTTTTCCAAACAGATCAAAGTTTCCTGGTCTATATAATATTTTTCACAAATCGGTTGTATTAATGAACACAGAACCTTATTTGATGTTTCGAAGTATTTTTCTTTCCTCTAATTTCTCTCTTAATCTTTTTGTATATCTTTTGTCTGGAAATTCTGGGCTTCTCGTGTAAGAGTAACAATAAATAATTTCTTTCTTATCCTCAATATTCCACTCTGTTGTCTTTATGGCGCTTCTTTGGCTTATCGGTTTTTGTGATTTTTATGGACTGCCACTTCCTTCTATAACACAAGGGCCATCCTCCCCCTGGGCCTGGCCTGGCCCCATTGTAGGAATGTTTCTGTGTTTTGAGGATTTTATACTGTAATTTTTTCCAGTCCTGGCACCAGTGCGCCTACAGGATTGGGCACTTTTTTATCCTGGCTCTTGTGTACTCGGCTATCTTTTTTTTAAATTTTTGACCTACTTCTGTCCATGCAGTATACTACATAAAATACAGTCTATATATCAGTGTCGTCTTTGAGATTTTGTGAAGAACAGGGTCCACCTCATGAAGGTGCTCACCAAGACTTGAGGATGAATTCAGTTTCAACAACACTACTTTCCTTCGCTTGCTAACTTATTATCTTTCGATTCTCTTGTGTACCAGGCATCATGCTCTGTGAGGAAAGATGAACTTCTTTGTGGATGTGAGTAATGATACAGTTCTTACACACAGCATCCTGTGTGGTGTTACTATGTGTCTGTAATGTATATAATGTTAAGTGTTGTTTGTAACACAAATACTAGCTTAACCATAGTAACTCTTCATATAACATTGTAGTCATTCCCACTAAAGTGAGAAAGCAGCCAGTATACATGCAGTGGACAACCTGCAATTGACATCAGCAGGGAAGGGCCTCCTTTCAAACACCACTGACAGCAGTTCTGTTTTGAAGTAACTTTGTCCCACTTTGCATAAGGCATGCCATTCACAGCATAAGGTTGTATAAATTTATTTATTTATTTGTTTGTCTTTTAATTAGGGAGAGAAGCCCATATTAAGTAGACATCCAGGAAGAAAAGCTCCACAAATTTATAATAATTTCAGTTAATGTTCTGGTTAAAAATAACATAAATTAACCACTGCTCCAGTGTTGTAGAGGAATAAAGCTTTGACTACAACCCAGGTGGCCCAGGTCCAATTAACAGCTTGGCAACTGACAAAATGGCAGGGAGAGATTGGCATGACCATTCTGGGGGACAGTGTTTACTGGTGACGCTCCCTATGAGGAGGCTTGGTCCAAAGAGGGTATTTACCCTCAGATGTGTGTCCAGAAGCACAGAAGAGGAATAAGGAAGGTGGGTAGGTCATACATAAAAAAAATGGTTAGAAGATAGATAGTGGACCCTCAAGATACCTTTACGATACTTGCTTGCTCAAGCTTAAATTCTGGCATTGGACCGAAGGGTGAATTCAAGTACCGTTAGACCCAGTCTTGGACATGGGCACTGGGTCAGCTACCAAAATGACAGTAAGGGAGAGGAAACATGTATAATGTAAATTAATTCACTGTTTTAAAATGCACAGTCCAACTGAAACCCTGAACGAGCATGGGCACCTACTCTAAGTGTAAATATGGATACAGACTACTGTTACCAAAATTAACCTAATCTGTACAAGGACAGACTGCCTGTAGTCAACGTTTGGGTACCATACCTGGGGGGGGGGGGGGGGTGGAATGCTGAATGTGTCAGCTGCATCTTGTGTCATATAGTCACACAAACATGTCTGAGTATCGTGTTCTACAGGGGTGCTGCTGTCCAGATTAGTTACATTGTTCATTTTGTGTGTGTCTTACATAGTAATCGGTAATGCATCTAGCAACAAGCAGCCATGCAGTGCTATACATAAACTAACTGAATCATGTCCATCAGTGTTTATGTAGGACTGTTACATACTGTGCCATATACAAGCTCTTCCACTCCAAGAAACATCTCCCCACAGATAAGCATTGCAAAATACATATGGGACTAACTGTAGGACTGTATATAACCTATCACTTCTTACCTGTACTCTGGCCTTCACATAATAGCCTTTAGATGGACTCACACAACAGCATCAGCCACAACTGACACCTCCAAATTTATTTTGTGCAACTTTCACAATGGCAGTACACGATACTTCAAAAATCTATGCTTTGCAACTTTAATGTTGAATTTCTCCTTCACACTTCCAGCCGTTTGAGCCTAGGCAACTTCCCCTTTTGATTACCATGTCTGACATGACTAGTCTTTTTTCTTCAGCCTTGGCTTACAAATGGTTCTACTCTTTTCACAAATGTCTAGTCTATGGAGTTTGAAAGCGCAGTACCAACAGGAGGTAGAGCAGGTAAATATGAAGTTCAGAAATGTTAATGCTTAGCTCACCAATGGGATTTTAAGCTTCTCTGTTCCTCACAACTCGTCTACCTCTGAAATTAATTCTATTCCCTTGTCACCAGTAATCTTCTGAGGAGGCTGTTGGCCATAACATCAGTTTGTAAATTTCAAGGCTGTCAGCATGGTACATATGCTAATGAGGGCCTAACTCATACATGTTATCGAATTGTTCTTAACACACATCATGCTTGTGAACATAATCTCTCTAACAGGTTCAATCAATGGCTCACACCCACATGAGTAACTGTTGAACACACTGTGTATGCACGGGCAGGTCAGTGCCCCTGTGGGGACGGTATGCAATATACTTCACAACAGCAGCTGACGGAGTTGCTAAAGAGCAAATATACTCTCACAAGTCAGCCGTAGACAGATAATACATACATTAAATGCCATGTTTCATACCTTTCTGCCCCCCTTAGCACTCCAGAGTTTTCCATAATGACTTATACATACCCACCCACCAGTCACATTACTAAGATGCTCTATGTTGTGTGACACATGCAAAACAGACATGCCATCAATATGCTAGACATGCAAAAACAAAACATAACAGGCATGTCATCAATACGCTAGACATGCAAAAACAAAACATAACACGCATGTCACCAATATGCTAGACATGCAAAAACAAAACATAACAGGCATGTCATCAATACGCTGGACATGCAAAAACAAAACATAACAGGCATGTCATCAATACGCTAGACATGCAAAAACAAAACATTACAGGCATGTCAGCAAGAGGTTAATATAATTCTTTGGAATGAGATCAAGTGAATGACCATGGCTTCTGAGAGCACCCTGGTGGTACAACAAGGAATCACAAGTCTACCTATAGGGATCACTGGGAGTGGAGTACCTGCTTGTGGACTCCTTGTGCCACAGTGGTCTCCGATACCACTGGCATACCTCGCTCTAGTAAGCAGTGCTGGCATCTCTGCAGTGGCCCATAGAGGTGCCATCCTGACTTTCTGAGATGATGGGAAGAAAAGCTTAAAGTAAGGGCATCTGAGATGCATTGTTGGTATATATGCAATCTGTACAGGTATTGATTTACTACATAATACATAGTGGGTTGTAGGAATGTTTCTCAAGTGTTATATTTTATTCCAGTGTTCTGGAGGCCATACAGGTGAATCATGTTCTGTACCAGAGTAGGATGGAAAATTTTCCAAGCACAGGGGTGGATATTACTTAATCTCCTTAAATATATTAATGGTGAGGCAAATGAGGCTCAGTTAGAGAGACAAGCTAAGCTGTCCACTGCCCAAAATATACGATTACTTGCTAGGAATATAAAAACAAAAATCAACTTCCTTCTACTACCCTACTAGTCAGACCACTTTCTCAGTCCTCAGCTTTCAAAACTCCTGTGCTTTTGGCGCAGTCCCACCCGCTATCTCTACAACAAAACCTCATTTGTTGTGTGGATCATGGGAGGGACTGAGCCAGAAGCTTGGAAATTATGGAATCTTGAAGATAGGCACTGCAATAAATACACAAGCCAGAAGAGTGTCTGTAACTGAATATCACCCTGAGCAGCTGCCTATCTTACTTATGCATAATGCAGACAATGAGTGCAGCAATATTCTTTAATGATCAAAATCTTTATATTTTTCAAGAGAGAATTTTATGTATTTTTTGTAGCTTTTTCACTCTTTTCTAAACTTGTATTCCTAAGAAGTAGTATCCCACAGTTCTGCTGGAAATAGGAGGGGGTTATGGTGTTAGGCATGTAAATTTCATGTTACTTAGCTTACAGATTTTTTAGCAGATATTCTACTTTTTAAGAGTCTTTGTCCAGAGAGCTTGTTTGAATAACTTATACAAATTTTGGAACAGGAATAATTTATACAAGTTTTAATTTATTTTCAAATGTAATAGGTAACTTATGCCATCAAGAAATTAAGTTATTTAAAAAATGAATAATGTGATCTGAATTTACCATAACATTTATGCTTTCTGTAATAATTTTCAAATATCAAGCTATTTCATAAATTACAATTATATTTCATGGAGATATGTCTAATAATTTGACCAGTATGTAGAGGATTTTCATTAATGTGGGGATCAGAGTTAGAACCAAAATAATTTAATAAAGTATCCAAAGTACCAATACATTCATCTGTATTTGAAGTAGGAAGCAAAGAATCATCTGCAGATAATAAAAAAATTAAATTCACTACTCATACCTACTATATACCATTTATTTGACTTTCGGACCTAATAATGTTAATTATTTTATAGCAAGGAGCAGTAGAAGGAAAACTACGCAAACATGTTTGATTACTTTGTAACATTTAACCTTTGGGAAAGAAATGAACCTATTTATCATAAGATGTTGAAATATAATAAATTTTGTCATATTAATACAAAATTAGAATTCTTCCAGAATGTTGAACAACAAATCACATGCCTTCTGTATATCTTGTTTAATAACTTAGGTTCATATTCATGGATACGTACAAGGCTAGCTGCTCTTGCGGTACAATTTAAACCTAGTCAGTTTCCCTTTTTGTGCTCAAAATAACCTACCCCATTTGATTATAGATTGGCCTTACCCATGCTTTGGTCGATAATTATATATTACTCCTAATGAGAATAACTGGGATCATACCATAGGTAATTTGAAGGGATCCGTGTGTGGAATAAAGCATTTAGGAGCTGCATCTGTCCATTCATAGTATATGATCAACTAAGGTAACACTTTTCTTAATATTATCTTTTACTTTGGAGCTAGGTGTGTTGGTATAGAGGAATAATGTCCTTACTATGACCCAGACTACCAGAGTTCAGTTTGTGGCTCAGGTGTCTGTCCAAGTTGGCATAGAGAGGAGGTACATGATAAAGCTTAAGTTTTCTCACATGTGTTTGGAGGTGGGGGTATGTGCATACTTAGACTAGCTTCTGATGTAGAAAACCTTGTGAAAACTAGTGATCGTGCATTGATGCTTGACTACAAGGGATGCAGGTCATATTGATCATTGCATAGACATACGATGTGCACTGCCAAGCCTACTGCATTCCAACCCATTACATATGAACAAGCATGTACGAACATTATGGTTAAACAGAAAACAAAATGATGACTGCCTCAGTGATGTCTCATCTCAGTCAGCGCTTTCCCTAATGATGGGGATCAAATAGGTCAGTTGACCAAGAGATGGTCTTGATGATTGACAAGCAGTGGGGTGAAAATAGCAAAAATTAATATTAACCAGAAAACAGGCCATGGAATTTCCTGTCAACTTCTTTTTTATTGCAAACCCTTAGCACTTTGGTATTCTCTGTTTCCTAAGGTGTATTAGATCCAACTATTTAGCAAACTTGTCTTTAAATACCATATCAATTCAATCAAATTCCATAATAGTGTAATTAAAGTTACTTGTATTAAAATGGAGCCCAATACATATGGCACATAGAATGTCATGATTCAAACTAGAGTCAAATTAGTTCACTGCATAATGCAATCAGATGAAAGAAACCTAGAAATATTAGCAGCCTCCTCTTGTACATTCATGAGTGCTTTGTCTGCATGTATCTCTCAGTTATCACGATCAGCCAGGCCCTTACATTATTGTCTTTATTACTTCTAATCACCCAGAAATATCCCAAATCTAAATTGAAAGCTGAACTTTCAACTAAAATGACAAAGTGTTTGTGCCATCTGTTAGATTATCTACATTATTTTGTACTGTTGTATTTCTTCTGTAACTACAGTTTTCCCTGCATGAATAGCACATCCAACCATTGGTGAATTTTGTCACATTTCAGTGTGTTTTTGTACTGTAGTATTTCTACTTCCATTTTTCACATTATTAGGATAACTCAGGAATTTTTCAAAATAAACTCATTGTGGATTTGTTGCATTGCATCATTGCATCATTATCTGGAAGATGAGTGGTACTCACACACACACGCACACACGCACGCACGCACGCACACACGCACGCACACACATGTATAATATACATGTGGGTATGTGTGTGTGTGTGTGTGTGTGTGTGTGTGTGTGTGTGTGTGTGTGTGTGTGTGTGTGTGTGTGTTTATTTATTTATTTACTTACTGGCATCTTCAGATGGGCAAGATACCCCTATTCAGTGGAATCCCAGGGAGAAAAGCTCCACATAAACAGAGTTAAGTAGAATATAAAAAACAAAGCAGTAGAATTATCTAATCTTACAACATACGTAGCAAGTGAAAGTAAAAAAGATAGTGCAGTGTTATAACTACAACGGTAAGGCATACTAGTTGAATAAAATCTGAAAATCTAAAGTGCTAAAGAAAGGAAAAAAGTAGAGAGCAGTAATAAATAGGTATATCTACATAAAAACAAACAATTTATATATAAGCCAAGTGTATTTACATGAGGCATGCATTATTTGATTGTGTGCAAATTAAGAAGGAGAAGCTAAACAGATTGAGAATAATACAAATGTCTATTTACTAAGGTAGACATGAAGAACAGTTACAGTGGTGAGAGGAGGGATTTTTCAGCTAAGCTTTAAGTGAGGAAGAACCCCACACACAAGCTATAGCAACCTTCCGTGCACAATGCCAAGTAGGGCTAGTTGTAAAAAAGGTGAGTCCAAGGCAGAAGCCCTCACTAAGCTTGTGTTACAATCCACTTCTTCAACATGGATTGTGGATGCTACCAGGATCTAGACAGTCTGTGATGCGTTTTATGCCTTATTTTTCAACTATAATGATTGTAGTGTACGGATCACTAGGATTATGCTCTGATTTTGGGGAAAGGCATCTTGTTAAGCACCATTCTTACATCAGAACAAGGTTTTATTAAGTACCTCTTACTGCAGTTAAGCTCTAGTTACACACTAAAAAATTAACAGCAATCAACAGTCACCACAAATGAGCAGTGGGAAGTTGTTAAACACTTCAGTTGGACTCCTTTATTTTAAAGTCTGAAGTGTTTAACAGTCGTAATGAAGTGCTTAACAGCTTCCCACCATCCTCTCTTGTGGTTGCTCTCTGTCTGGCAACAGTATGTGTTTTTTAACATTAATGCACCTTTTTTCTCTAACTGTTGAGTGCATGGCTACTAGATCACATACCATTCAGGTTCAAAATTAACTTCATTTATAATTTTCTATGAAATGTCAGTGCAGTCATTTCAAATGTAACTCATATTTGCACTACATTCCTCTTGTGTCACACATATGCTTCTCTTCTGGCAGTAGACAATTAGAAAATTGCCCTGTTAGATCACTAAGTACGCCTTTTGCCTTCTGCCCCCTCCCCTCCAGCCTTCACCAGCTTCCAGCACCACTTTGTATTTTAAATATGCTTATGTCTGCATTTTGCTTCACTCATTGTAACACAAATACAGAAGTTTTTTAAAGTAATTCTGGTGGTACATTGCTATTGTATTTCCAGGTGGAATAGAGTATAATGCTTTCTTACTGGATGTTTTAAGCCTTCACAGGTGAGCAGTGTGATTTTGTTTATCTCATAGGTACCACGTTCTGTCTGCTGCGAAAGCTGTCAACCTGGATACCAAAAGGTTTCTCGTCGAGGACAGCCCCTCTGTTGCTTTGACTGCTTAGCCTGTTCTAAAGGAGAAATCTCCAACCAAAGTGGTAAATGTTATAGACTGTTAAGTATTTATTGTGATATGCAAGTTGCTTTTGTAAACATAAGCACAACAAACTACATTAGTCATGGAACTGGTCTGCAACTAAATTACTCAATGAGGTCGCACTGAGTGTGTTAAATATGCATTCAGACATACAAAGATAGTATTTATACTTATGGGCATTGCTTTTCTTTTCCCATTGATATCCTTTCCTGATTTTAAATCTTACAATAAGAACAAATGGAATGCAAGTTAAAAATTATTAACCTGTCAGTCTGAAGGGGGAAAAATTACATGTCAGGAAGTTAGCAATGTGGTACTGAATCGAAGGCAGTGTTTTATTTACAGCAGGATGTTTATGCCAGACAAATCATACAAAGTAAATAAACCAAGAAAGAATCACTTGGCTCACTGTGGGTGCCAAAGATTAAGCCTTTTGATTGCCTTTTTTGCACTGTCAGTCCACCTACTTAGCCAATCACAGGTTTATGGGGTGGTGTCCATGCATGATGATGTAAAAGGAGGGAAACATGCTGGAGTATCTTGGATAGCCATGTAGGATGTTTCTGCCTTCTCTTTCTGTTCCCTTTAAAGAGAAATAATAATAAAGAAGAAAAAAAAAAAATATATATATATATATATATATATAGAGAGAGAGAGAGAGAGAGAGAGAGAGAATTAGAGATAGATAGATAGATAGATAGATAGATAGATAGATAGATAGATAGATAGATAGATAGATAGATATACCTCATTCCACATATCCCAACCCCAAAATGAGGTCAGGAAGAATAAGGGTGGTAGAGTTTCTGTCTTCAGTAAGGACAGGAACACCTCCAGACTGGTTTGCCAGCATGACACACTGGAATTACTCCAGTTGCAACTGACAGTTGGCAAGACACTCATCCAAGTTATAGCCAGCTATAGACCACCCTCCATGACTCAAGACACCGACTCCACCTACCTGGACCTACTTAACTCCATCAAGGTACCCCCTAACAACCTGATCCTTGGTGACTTTAACTACCCCACCATAGACTGGGTGAACTGTTCCTGCACTAATGCACTCACCCAAAGATTCCTTGACTTCATCAGTTCTAATGCACTAGACCAGCTCATCTCATTCTCCACAAGGGGAGATAACATTCTGGACTTGGTTCTCACCAGCATGGGTGACCTCTGCACCACTCACATAGTATGTTCTTCCCTGGTGAAATCAGATCATTGGTCTGTCTCATTCGAAGTTTCTAGCCCAATCATCTGAACCTCCACCACCACCCCAGCTGTAACCAGGCTAAAAAAGTTCTCAAAAGCTGACTACAACCTCCTAAAGGAGGGTATCAGTAGCTTCACACCACCAGCCCCCTCAGAGGATACAGACAACTATTCTGTACACCAATGCAACATACAAGCACCTGGACAACTGCATGGACTCAGCCATATCCAACAGAACTAAAACCTGCTCCTCAAGGAAACACAAACCTGTCTGGTAGACATCCTCCATCAACAGACTTTACAACAAAAGGAAGAAACTGTTGTCCAAGGGTAAAAAGGAACAATTTTCAAATTGGAAGAACGTCCTCCTCAGCCTCAACAAGCAAATTAGATCACTAGTGAAAATCTCCAAAGCCAATTATGAATTGAACTAGCTTCCAAAACAAAGGGAAACCACAAAGCCCTCTTCAGTTACGTTAGGAACCTCCATGACAAAGCCCAGGTGTGCTCTGAATTAGTACTTAATGGTACCAGTTACACTGATCCTGTTGACTTAGCCAACCTGCTATCTGATAGGTTCAGCACAAACTTCACCCCCCATCCCCCACCAAAGGCCCAGCACAAACTTCACCCCCATCCCCCACCAAAGGCCCATTCATCATCTCCAGTACTTGTTCCACACTTCACATCTCCATAGATCAAGTGTTAAAGGCCATATCCAAGGCAAATAACACAGCTTCCATGGGACCTGATAGTTTCCCAGGCTGCATTCTGCACCATCTCCAGCAAGAACTAGCTTCACCATTGAGCACCCTAGTCAACCACAACCTAAGTACAGGCTTCATTCCAGCAGAGTGGAGAACTGCCATTGTCATCCCCTTGCACAAAGGTAGTGCCACTACTGACCCTAGAAACTATCACCCCATTAGCTTGATAAGTCTGATCTGTAAAGCCATGGAGCATATTATAATGGATCTCATAAACAAGGGCATTGGCAATCTCCATGCACTTGACCCCCACCCAGTTCGGATTCATCAAGGGCATATCTTGCCTGTTGAACCTGGTTGACTTCTTTGAGACTGTCATCAAGGCCCTGGATGAGGGAAAGTCAGTACATACAGCTTACCTTGACTTGGTCAAGGCCTTTGACACAATGCCCCACTTAGGCATCATCAAAAAGTTAACACAACTTGGCATAAATCCCTATCTCATCAGGAGGGTGGCCAACTGGCTCACCAATAGGACCCACAAGGTCAAAATATGCACCTCCACCTCCAACAGCAGACCTGTCACTAGTAGTTTTCCCCAGGGATCAGTCCTGGGACCCGTACTGTTTGGCATCTACTTCTCAGAGGTCCAGGCAAAGACAAAGGGCCTGTGGCTGACCAAGTTTGCAGACAACTGTAAGATGAGTGCTGTCATTGACTCCCAAAATGATGTTAACATACTGCAAGTGGGTCTCACAGAAACAAATGACTGGTGCCAAAGTCATGGCCTTAAGTTAAACACAAAAAAAATGTATTATCATACATTTGGCAAAAACACGTCCCCTACTGATTACCACATTAACAGCAACCCCCTAACCATACAACATGTGATGACAGACCTGGGTACTCAGGTTGACAACAATCTCACATTCAACCATTATGTAGTGGCAGTGGTCAGAAAACCCTTTTACTTTGTTCATTTCATAAGTAAAGGGATTGCATCCAGAAAAAAGGAGGTTATTACCTCTCTGTTGCCTCCCTCATTAGGCCAATAATTGAGTATAATGCCCTACAAACTGGGTATAAATCTCTAAACTAAAAAACAAAACAAAAAAAATGGAAAAGTCCTTGCAGTGAGTTGAAGCAATTTAATAAAGCAATTTAATTAAGTGCTTTTCGTTTGCAGAATCTGCAAACTTCTTCAAGTCTATAATGCCCCATTTGATATGTACCTCTCCAAACACCTGCACCAACTGGAAAGGCCACAGAAATACCTCACAAAGAGAATCCATGGCCTCCAACACCTGTCCTATGTGGACAGGCTCAAATCACTATCACTCTACTCGGTATCGTACAGATTGCTCAGCGGTGATCAGTGTCTCGCCAACAAGGCAATATCCAACCCTACCCTACTAGAGATGCTCCATATCCATAAGTCTAAGTCCTCGCACATTACCCACTTGAAAGGCTTAAATCTAATATGTGACATCAGCAAAACCTGCTGGAGAGACAGGTTTGTCTCCCAGAGGCTGCCCCATCTCTGGAATAGACTTCCCATACATGTCTATCAGAGTACCTCACTGACCCTCTTCAAGAGCAACCTTGATGAGTGGATGGGAAACCACAAATTTGTCCCAGGGGTTCCACCTGTGTCCCTCACTGACAGCGGTGACAGGGGCTGACTGAGGTTTCTTTTCTGGAGATAAACTCTTGGTTAGGCTTGTAAGGGCCCCAGGACCATTAGCCTAGTAACCTCCTATGATTCTACAGATATAGATATAGCTCTATGTATAGATATGGGTCCCCTGCATTTAACCAAATGTATGTTTGTTTGACAAATGCAGAAGTGTGATTTAATGTCACCAGTATGTATGGCTCAAACAGTAAATATTTCGATGGTACTGAATGTCAATACAGGTAAGTAAGGTTATGGGAATGATAGTATACATGCGCGCACACATGTGTGTATGAGTTCAGGTTAGGGTCAGGGATGAATGAAGGATGAGTGTTGTGTGTTCGTGTGCGAGTTTGTGTATATTAGGGTTAGGGTTAGGTTAGAGGACAGATTCAGTGTTGTCTGTGTGTGTGTTTTTGTGTATGTTTGTGTGTCTGAGTCTCTCAGGTGAAGTGGCAGTGTTAAGGGAAGGTTTTAATGACAGTAGGGTTAAGGTTGGGGAAGGAGTAGCAATAGAGTTAGGGTTAACACCCATTACTAAGATGGTGCAAGAGGGTGGTAAGGTGTAAGCAGCAATTAGGGAATTTAAGCTCTCCAAGCACAACAGTCCCAAGAGCTTCTGATATGGATCTTGTTAGCAAAGTGTTCCCTGGGAGTTTATTATCCTTAGAGACCAAGAATATAGAAAAGGAGTCCGGCCATTTATAGCATCAGGGATTTTAGTATGTAAGGTATAATAGTTATCAGTATAAGCAACAGTGTGAAGATCAATTGACAGAATTCTTGTTAGCTGATTACTGAATGGACATTTCCAGCCAAAATGTAAGCACTTAATACATTCAATTTATGTTGCACTGAATGTGTTATTACAAAGTTTAGAGTTTCCTGTACTAGAAAGATAGAAGAGGAGAGGCTATAACATAGACTGTAGCAGTGCTGAATTTTGCATGCCTTCCTATGTTTTGTGCATAATTATCCAGTTTGGAGCACTTTCAAAAAAAAAGCTTCTTCTTTTGGCCACTAGTGTAAAGTTGAGCAATATTCTTTACTACTGTAAGGCCCTTCCTTGCCCACTGAGGGGACTTCAACAGTTACAGAGGACATGGATAACCCACAGTCCATAGTGGCTGTAGGTCTTACACCAGAGGGATACAGGTTAAGAGATGAGTGAACTAAGGTTCAATAAATGGCCACAGCAGAGTCATCCGCTTGCAGCTAAGGCAAATTGCTAGCCTGCTGTGGTGGCAAAGGTTGTTTGCTTAGCTTTTTCTTTTTCTTGCTGAAAGAAGGACCGATAATGGAACCAACAATCTGTTCCATGGCCAAGCCAGAAATAGTACCTCTTTCCCAGGGAAGACAAGCAGCAAATGCCAATAAAACTACCAATCCAAAAGTTACATTTTTAAAAGAATAAAACACAGTAAAAAGCATTTTCAAACACTATGGCTTCCTCACAGTGAAAAATTAAGCACAAATTCTCCACAGAAAATATGTTATCTGCTAGCTAACACTAATTTTAAACTGACTGAAAAAAAAAAAAGTGCTCCATTAAAAAGTATGTTACGGTCTTGAGACAGTCTATTAAAACTCAACACTCCCAGCTTTAAAATAACTTTCTTGAAGAGGAAATTAATAAAAAAAAATCAGTAAATATAAGAAAATGGAAGTTTGTTTCTCCAAAGGGAACTTACCTGCCTAGTGAAGGAAAGTACAAGCGAGTGTCGATCCTCGAAAGCCTCAGAGGAGCGTACTCCTCAGAATTTGTAAAGCTCTGAAGCACTTGACTCCCAAACTTGTGTTTTAGTCAGCTCAGCTCAAGCTGCTTGGCATTTTAGGCACGTGGAAGGTGCCCTGAAGTTTTGGAAGCTGGCCATCTGCTATATCTTTAGCAGGGTATTACCCATATAGCTAAGGCTACTGCGGTAGTGATCAATATAAAGAACATTACATTATACACTGTAAAGTAGTAGCTAGGCCATTTGGAGCCCAGGGTGAGACCTTCATTTTGCAACACCCCCCCCCAAAGCCTACAGAGCAAAACATTTTATTTAACAGATATGGGGAAAAAATGTCTTGTCAACAACTTTTCACAAAAATATAAAAGACCAAGTGAGTCAGAATGGTCAAGTCTGACCACCACTCCGAGGTCTTCACAGTTAGGATACAACTCTATATGCTCACAAAACATCTTTAGAAATTTCTCTCATGAAAATTTGTAGCAACTAACTGATGACCTGATACAATTTAAAAACCCACTTTCAGGACCCAATAGTCAACACTGCAAAACTTACAGAGTGTCTTAGAAGAAAAATGCCCAGCATTGCACTGATTCACAGCAATATCATCTACTCAGACCCTCAAGACATAGCAAGCATATTAGCAAATAAATTTAATTCAAAAATCTCACCATGTCACCCCCAGTTTCTCCCACAAAATAAATTATATATCCCTACTCCAGTAATTACATCTAAGCTCCTTCCAAGGTAAAAAAAGAAAATCTCTGTTGCGCTTGACAATGTGCCAGGATGTCTTTTTGCCTGTATGAATCGTTTTACAGGCCCACGCCTACATTTATTCAACCTTCCTGTCTCAAATGGCTTTGTGCCAGAGGCATGGAGAACAGCTGTGCCCACCTCCACCTTTGTGAGGGTGACTTAACCCCATACCAACAGATCATTTAGTCTAACTAGCCATGTCTACAAGATAATAAAACATTCATTATTGATTTCTTAAGCAAAGATATTGGCTGCCCTAAATCCTTTCAGATAAGAGTTTGAGTTTGTGAAAAGTGGATCCTGCCTGTTTAACTTAATGAATTTCTTCGAAAAGTCGTTAAGATTTTGGATGAGGACAAAACAATATATACAGCATACCTTGATTTTGCCACTTCTCGGGCATTTCTGAGAAACAAATTAGCTACTGACAGCTAACTTTCCCACAAGTAGAACCATTCAAGTGAAGATTGGGTGGGGCACTCTGCCACCAAAAGCCATGTTGCCAGTGAGGTGCCATGGGGCTCTGTGCTGGGACTGATGCTGTTTAATATCTATTTGTCCAACAACAAAGTTGATGTCAAGGGTCTCTGGCTGATCAAGTTTGCAGATGACTGCAAACCTAGAGTGATTATAAACTCTCCAGACAATTCCCATATTCTTCAAGAGGGCATATTACATATGAACCTTTAGTAAGAGGACTAACGTCTAAAGCAAAGAAAAGTTAAGTATTGTGTCATTTGGTAAATGCAAGCACTCTAGTGCATATGATATAGTAGAGACCACCCTCAGAACTGATATAATTATTATGAAGCTGGACACCTTGGCTGACAATGAGCTGTCCTTCAACCATTGTATCTCTGAAGCCATATGAAATATTTCAACTTAGTTCTGGTGATTATCAAAGGTACTCCTACTCTCCTTTTAGGCCCATAGTTGAATATAATGCTGCCTTTAGCATGTACCTAATGAAATACATGACACAGTTTGAAAGACCCCAACATTTCCTGCCCACGAAAATCAAAAGTCTAAGCTCTATACCCTACACAGAATGCCTCAAAAGCCCCATGTGTATTTTCTGTCTCATACAGAGTCTTGTGGGGTGACCTCTGCCTGTCCTATACTGCCTCAAATGACTGTCCTGTGTGACCGTCTACATATTCACAAATTATGCAATACAATAAATCACTCACATTAAAAACCTAAATGTCTTTCTCAGCATAAATATCCTGTTTAGAAGTTACTTTGACAAACAGATGAGAAACTACAAATACACCCCTAGGTTGATCTGTCAAGCCCTCATAGGAAGGGAGAACATGAAGTGGACATTGCTTGTCTTGGCTTCAAATGATCCACTTAGACTAACTGCCTAGTAATGACCTGTGGACATCTACAAGTTAACTTTTAACCAGGATTCATTTGCAGTTAGAATTTCTGGATCATGCTGAGAAAGCTGTGTTTCAGCCTGTGCCCACTTCTCATTAATGCCGCAAATGTTCATGTAGACAATGCTTAGATTTTTATTGCTGAGCAGATGTTGTGTGCTTTTTGCTGGATGTCACTAGTCATTATATATCATATTCATGTGTGTGTGTGTGTGTGTGTGTGTGTGTGTGTGTGTGTGTGCGTTGGCCATAGAAACTGTGAAGGGCAGTGAAATGTATATATATATATATATATATATATATATATATATATATATATATATGGTTTCACTTCATAATCTCGAAATGCTAAAATCTCGAATTTCAGCATTTTGAAAATATGAAGCCGATCCATTCATGGGCGTCCACGGTGGTGCAGTCATTAGTGTTGCTGCCTCACAGCAAGAGGTTCTCCGGTTCAATTCTCGGCTGGGGTGCCTTCTGTGCAGAGTCTGCATGTCCTCCCTGTGGTTGTGTGGGATTCCTCTAGGTGCTCTGCTTTCCTCCCAAAGACATGCTGTAGGTGGATTGGACACTCTAAATTGGCCCAAGGTGTGAGTGCGTGCATGTGTGTGCCTTCTGTGGAAGGTTGGGCGCCAGGCTGGCATCTTGACACGATAAAACTCCACTGCCAATCATGAGCAGACAGGTGATCTGCTGTTGCGACCCCTAACTGGGAAAATAAGAAGAAGCCGAACTGTTCACAGTCCCGAAACCCACAATCATGAACATACAAACCACACAACCCTACACTACATGTAAGGAGGGGGGCAAGCCCCTGTGCATCTCCCATGTGGCCCACACCCCCCCACTTATATATACCAACTCCGAGATCGCACATAACAAAAAAAATAAATAAATCACACCATGGCTTGCACAAATCCAACACTCACACTCATACTTATACCTCCTTACCCACACATACAATGTACAAAAACATACACTCATTCACCTTCAATTAAAGACACCATACAAGCCAAACACTTCACATAATGTACCGGAAATGCATAAGTGCGGATTTGAGATATTCAAATTTGCTCTTATGCACTTTCGGCATTTGCATTTTCAGCTTCATCGTCTTGGAATGCTGAAATTTGACATTTCAGCATTTCGAGATTATGAAGTGAAACTATATATATATATATATATATATATATATATATATATATATATACGTGTGTGTGTGTGTGTGTGTGTGCGTGTGTGTATGTATTTATTTAGCTGGAATGTGACAAGAAAATGGAAGGCTTTTTAGGCATGTGATTTCAGGGAGACTGTGAGTGATGTCAGAAAGGTGACTCTGGGCAAAGTTATGACCCTGTTACTAGAACTGTTAATGTTCAATACATGAAACATATGATGTACAGCAGAAGCTAATGAGTTTTAGATCTCTATATAACAGACATAATAAATAAATTGGCACAGTGCAACTGTTATTTCTGTAGAGCAGTTAACATTTTTTTAAATTAAAAGAAAAAAATAATGACAAATAATATGCACAGAAATGGAACGTGATTCAGTAACATTCAGTATGTATTTTAACATGCCACAAATACAATACGGTGCTATGACCACAGGGAGTAAACAGCGGCTGTTACAGGGCTACTCTGACAGACTGTGCACTGAGTAATACATTTTATACTGCAGAGGACAGACTGACTGCAGAATCCGTATAAATTATGGGACAGGGGAGATGTAACAATCAGTATCCCTGAACGAAGTATTCAACAGACAGTTTGCCGCAGGAAGGAACCGTGTCCCTGTCCATCAGTAGGCAAATTCTTCCTTCCTTTTAGATTCTTCTGCTCATGTAGTGTTAAGGTCCCTTTTTGTGGTAATCTTCAGTCATTTATCCACAGTAACTTATCTAAATAATTATGGCAAACAGACCCACTTTAGTGAGACCTACCCACCTAAGCAAAGCCATTAAGCAATCAAACAATGAAAAATGTACACAGAAGTGACGGCAGAATTTTAACGGAATCAAATTATAATTCCAAATAAACAAGGAAGCAGAATATGTCTTTAGCTCTTTTGTTCCTTTAATTCAATAGGAACTTCTTCAGAATGACCATTAAACAAAACAGAACTAGAGGAACTTGATAACCAAGATGTTCTGCCACTTCCTTGTAACTTTTGTCACCAGCCTTCTCCAGCAAGACTTTGTTTGTTTATTCTACCAACTCCTTGTAGAAGTCAGCATAGAAAATACTGTACTGCAGACAGGAAAGGATTTCCTCCTTTTTGCAGGAAAAATGAATTTGGGTAGAGGAAAAAACAATATCATACATGGAGTGCCATGATTACACTCAAGTAGCAGTTAAAATACACCGTACATCATTGTTATTTTAGCATGAGACCTGATCTTAACAATGCTTGTTAAGCATCACCTATATGCTGTAAAGATCACCTCTGGAGATAGGCACTTTCTGCTGGCATTACCAGCTAACAAATGGCAATAGCAGAACTTAAAACAGATTTGTTTCTGTTTGTTAGAGAATTAATCAAAATAGTAAAATAAATGGATTTATGCATCAGCTACTTCTCTTACTAAGACAATATGTAAAAGATGCCTATTGCTTTCTGTTTGACAGTGCTTGCCAACTTCTTTAGTGGCTTTGAAAGCCAATAAAAACACTTTCTTTTATTTTCCATAACAAGTTGTACATGGCGCAGGTAAATTACAAAGAGTTATGACTG
Source organism: Protopterus annectens (assembly GCF_019279795.1). Classification (NCBI taxonomy): domain Eukaryota; kingdom Metazoa; phylum Chordata; order Ceratodontiformes; family Protopteridae; genus Protopterus; species Protopterus annectens. The sequence goes on from NC_056739.1 coordinate 480,542,277, forward strand.
GGTTTCTGATTGTAATTTCATATTATGTGCTCTTAACATCGATGCCAAGATTCACCTCGCAGTCTTCTCTCTTGAGGTGAATTTCTTGGCATCCATGTTTTGAAGACATCATAAGCAGGTTACAGTCAGAAACCTGGTCATAATTGTTAACTTTGAGAGGGCTGAATGCTGAATGAGATGAAGAGTGTGTCACACCATGATTACTTGTGGTATCACTCACACTGTGTGTATGAAATGGCTAAAGGGCCTGCCCACACCTCCTTGTACATTGTCATGTGCAGACATGGGGGCCTCAGCATCCAGTCTCCTTTAGAATGTATTTGTTTTCTGTTTGTTGTTTAAATCACTTTTTTCAAAGCATTACTTATCAGACTGCAGGCACACAGACCTACTATATTTTCAAAATTACATAGATAACATGATTAGTAATAAAATATGATGTTGTTATCTTTACAAAGTAATCTAACCCTGTTTCACTTGTGCTTATTTATCCCAAAGATGCTCTGAGCTGCCTGAAATGTCCAGAGGATTTCTGGTCTAATGACAGACGAAACATCTGCATTCCGAAAATCCTGGACTTCCTGTCCTACGAAGAATCACTTGGAGCTTCACTATGTTTTTGTTCAAGTATCCTGAGTTTCTTGACAGCTACCATTCTCAGTATATTCATTAAGTTCAGGGACACTCCAATAGTAAAGGCTAATAACCGTGAGCTCAGCTACTTTCTGTTGCTGGCCCTTACACTCTGCTTCCTCTGTTCCCTACTTTTTATCGGTCGTCCCATGAAACTGAACTGCATGTTTCGTCAAGTGGTGTTTGGTTTGATATTCTCCCTTTGTGTGTCTTGCATTTTAGCTAAAACTGTAACTGTGGTGATTGCCTTTAGTGCCACAAGGCCAGACAGCAGGTTGAAGAACTGGGTAGGATCCAAAGTTTCCTCTTCCATTGTCATTATTGGATCACTGGTTCAGGTGATCATATGTACAGTTTGGCTGATTGCATCTGCACCATTCCCAGAACTCAACAAGACCTTAGAAGACGGAAAGATAATTGCTCAGTGCAATGAGAGCTCCATATTTGCCTACTGGATCATGCTAGGATACTTGGGCTTACTAGCTGTTATCTCCTTTGTGGTTGCCTTTTTAGCTAGGAACTTACCTGGAAGCTTTAATGAGGCCAAGTACATTACTTTTAGCATGCTTGTGTTTGTCAGTGTGTGGATCTCATTTATCCCTGCATACCTGAGCACCAAAGGGAAGTACATGGTGGCGGTGGAGATTTTCGCCATCTTGGCTTCTAGTGCTGGAATGCTCAGCTGTATATTCTTACCCAAGTGCTATATCATAATATTGAAGCCAGAATTGAACACCAGGGGTTATATGGTAGGGAAAAATGACACAAAACTATAGCAAATAATAATAATAATAATTGAAAGTTACTTGAAGTTTGTCACCAAACCCTTACCTTAGAAAGTACAGTTAGATAACAAATCAGAGTTTGGTGAAGGTTTATTTAACATGTCTTTGAAACTGCCTTTACTGTACCCATCCTGTGAGAAGGAGATTGCAGGGAACCATTGTAATTTTTGCAGTATGATAACATGTCCCTTATATACACCTTAAATGATCACCTACATTACCTGTTAAGTAAGAAGCAGCATGCTTCCAGTATTACTAGTCAGAGATCAGAGCTACCTAGGAGCTTTTCTAGTCAATCCCTCTTCACCATGATCTGAGGAGGGGAATGTTACTGACCATACAGCAAACAGTCATTTCCTGAAAGTACTTTTTTACCAGGCATGACAAAACTAACGTTTGCTCTGAGATGACTACAGAGCTTGCCTTATTTTTCCTTCAGTTTGCAGTGATGTCTAATTTAGTTATTTAAAGCAAAGCTATCTTTTCTTTTTGATGTATGTCCCCTTCCCCCATACATGGTCATGTATGCTCACTTCATTTTTAAAATAATCATGTTAACAAGGCCACAACAGTTCAGAAAGAAAACAATAAATGTTCCTTCTAGTGGTCTCATTAGGAAAGAGTTGTTGCATTCACTAAAAAACACATTTTTCTCATGTTCTGGGTAAGTAAATGCTCTTTGATGTCTATTAATCATTTTGTTTCTAAGAGAGAGAGTAGGTAGTTTCACTCCCATTTCAAAAGAGACCATTTGTAAACCTAGACATTTCTGTCCTTTTTCCACAGATGTCTTGTCATTTGTGATCAGTAACGCTGTGATATGTTTTCCAAGAAATGGCCATTTAGTGACTAAATGAAATTTGACTTTTTAAAGATACATAGGATAAATGACCTGATGGGAAGACAGTGTCCCTCATACCACTCCGAGGTTACCTCACTAACATGAAGCAGTATGCTGTGTGTAACATATAAGGTGATTCTTCCTCTGGTCAGAAATTACTGACAGTGTAAGCTGCTTCATAAATAATTCATTTTATATGAGTGTCAAAGAAGTGGGAATGATGAAGGGAATTTTAAAAACATTCTTAAGAAACTGCATGTGAGGTAGTGTAAAGAAAGGGCATGTCTAATTAAATTAATTTCTGCCGTGTTCATTTAAACTTGAGCTTTAAAATACTTCTGATTCTATTCAGAAAATATAAATATTTCTTTAGGCATGGTTTATTTTTAAATTGAGATACTATTTGCATAAAAAAATAGCAGGCTTAAGAGATCATCAGGTATAAAAAGAGCATTATGATTTTTTTAAGAAAACATAATGCTATGCAGCTGTGTTGTACTGTAGAGTGCAGAGAATGGTATTTTTTACTTAGTGGATTCTTTGATGATCCATTTTTTTCACATATGAAAATTTCAACTAGCTAATGGAAAAGTTTTGGGGTTGTCTCAACAGATTAGAAAATCAATAAAGCTTTCTGATGTTATACTGTGATGTAACTGTATATCTCATTTACAACAGCCCCAAAATGTTAAACTTTGTCACATCTTGTCCAGATTTTTTCCTTTACTTGCAAGGTACAGTTCTGTCATTGTTATCTGTTATATGATTAAGAATGTGATGAATATTCTTATTGCATATGTTTCTCAAAGCCATTAGATGGCAGAAAATTAATGGAAAAAAAAAATAAGCACAGAAAAAAACAACTATCCACTTAACTAGATTTAACCAGAACTGACAACAGTAGTTGTCAGGATAGGTTAGTGTATTTAGAAGTATCTACTGGAACAGGTGAGATCGAAGGAAACATGGAAGACAAACATTTATTCAAGGTAAAGAAATTCCAGTAAAAGTAAGCTTCTCTTTAATCTTCATTATCTACCTGTTGTTTCTTCTGTATTGTTACAATCTGCCACACTGCCAGTAGAAGACATATGTCCAGATTCTTCTGTAATGTTACAATCTGCTATGCTGCCAGTAGAAGACATATGTCCACATTCTTCTGTATTGTTACATTCTCCTACGCTGCCAGTAGAAGACATGCGTCCACATTCTTCTGTATTGTTACATTCTCCTACGCTGCCAGTAGAAGACATATGTCCACATTCTTCTGTAATGTTACAATCTGCTATGCTGCCAGTAGAAGACATTTGTCCACATTCTTCTGTATTGTTACATCATCTTAGTAGAAGACATATGTCCACATTCTTCTGTATTGTTACACTCTGCTACACTGCCAGTAAAAGACATATATCCACATTTTTCTGTATTGTTCCAGTCTGCCACACTGCCAGTAGAAGACATATGTTCACATTCTTCTGTATTGTTACATCATCCTACGCTGCCAGTAGAAGACATATGTCCACATTCTTCTGTATTGTTACAATCTGCTACGCTGCCAGTAGAAGACATATGTTTACATTCTTCTGTATTGTTGCAATCTCCTACACTGCCAGTAGAAGACATATGTCCACATTCTTCTGTATTGTTACATTCTGCTACGCTGCCAGTAGAAGATATATGTCCACATTCTTCTGTATTGTTACATTCTGCTACGCTGATAGTAAAACATATATGTCCAATTCTTCTGTATTGTTACATTTTCCTACACTGCCTGTAGAAGGGTCTATATTATCTAATCAACTGCTTAACTTGTCAAACGCCTATGCGTCAAACACTAAGGGTCGAAAACTTACAATCTCAAACTAACAGGTAAGTGAATTCTTTCACAGGGAAAGAATTAGCTTGGCCATTATTGGGAATTTGCCTTTTCTACAATGTAGAGCGATCTTGGAGTTAGCATATTTAGTTGGGGGTGTCAGTGGCACAACCCCCACCCCCACATCAGGAGTGTGAGGGATGAAGCCCCCCCAATTTTTTTCAGCTTGAAAGTTTATGTTAGTGTGGCATGGTCAAGCAAATTCTTTCCCGGTGAAAGAAATCACTAACCTGGCTATTCCAGATTGTAAGGTTTCGATCCTTAGCTGTTGACGATTAGGCGTTCAACAAGTTAAGCAGTTGATTATTTAATATAGACCCCAGTAGAAGACATATGTCCACATTCTTCTGTATTGTTACAATCTGCTATGCTGCCAGTAGAAGACATATGTCCACTTTCTTCTGTATTGTTACATTCTACAATGCTACCAATAGAAGACATATGTCCACATTCTTCTGTATTGTTACAATCTGCCATGCTGCCAGTAGAAGACATATGTTCACCTTCTTCTGTATTGTTACAGTCTGCCATACTGCCAGTAGAAGACATATGTCCACATTCTTCTGTATTGCTACATTCTGCTACGCTGCCAGTAGAAGACATATGTCAACATTCTTCTGTATTGTTACAATCTGCCACACTGTCAGTAGAAGATGTATGTCCACATTCTTCTGTATTGTTACATTCTGCTACGCTGCCAGTAGAAGACATATGTCCACATTCTTCTGTATTGTACATTCTGCCACGCTGCCAGTAGAAGACATATATCCACATTCTTCCCTATAGTTATACTCTGCTACTCTGCCAGTAGAAGACATATGTCCACATTCTTCTGTATTGTTCCAATCTGCTACACTGCCAGTAGATGGCATATCTCCACATTTTTCTGTATTATTACATTCTCCTACACTGCCAGTAGAAGACATATGTACACTTTCTTCTGTATTGTTGCATTCTGCTACGCTGCCAGTAGAAGACACATGTCCACATTTTTCTGTATTGTTCCATTCTGCTATGCTGCCAGTAGAAGACATATGTCCACATTCTTCTGTAGTGTTACATTCTCCTGCAGTGCCAATAGAAGACATATGTCCAATTTCTTCTGTATTGTTACATTCTACCACACTGCTAGTAGAACACATATATCCACATTCTTCTGCATTGTTATATTCTACTATGATGCCAGTAGAAGACATATGTCCACATTCTTCAGTATTGTTACAATCTGTTACGCTGCCAGTAGAAGACATATGTCCACATTCTTCTGTATTGTTACAATCTGCTAAGCTGCCAGTAGAAGACATATGTTTACATTCTTCTGCATTGTTACATTCTGCTATGCTGCCAGAAGAAGACATATGTCCACATACTTCTGTATTGTTCAAATTTGCTACGCTGCTAGTAGAAGACACATGTTCACATTCTTCTGTATTGTTACAATCTGCTATGTTGCCAGTAGAAGGCATATGTCTACATTCTTCTGTATTGTTACATTCTGCCACATTGCCAGTAGAAGACATATGTCCACATTCTTCTGTTTTGTTACATTCTGCTATGCTGCCAGTAGAAGACATATGTCCACATTCTTCTGTATTGCTACGATCTGCCACACTGCCAACAGGAGACATATATCCACATTCTTCTGTATTGTTACATTCTGCTACGATGCCAATAGAAGACATATGTCCACATTCTTCTGTATTGTTACGATCTGCCACACTGCCAGTAGAAGACATATATCCACATTCTTCTGAAGTGTAACATTCTACTACGCTGCCAGTAGAAGACATGTGTCCACATTCTTCTGTATTGTTACAATCTGCCATGCTGCCAGTAGAAAACATATGTCCACATTCACCTGTATTGTTACAGTCTGCCACACTGCCAGTAGAAGACATACATCCACATTCATCTGTATTGTTACAATCTGCCATGATGCTAGTAGAAGACATATGTCCACATTCTTCTGTATTGTTACATTCTGCTATGCTGAGAGTAGAAGACATATGTACAATTCTTCTGTATTGTTGCATTCTCATACACCGCCAGTAGAAGGGTCTATATTATCTAATTGACTGCTTAACTTGTTGAACGCCTAAACGTCGAAATCTAAGGGTCGAAAACTTACAATCTCGAACTATCAGTTAAGTGAATTCTTTCACAGGGAAAGAATTAGCTTAGCCATTATTGGGAATTTGCCCTTTCCCCAAAGTAGAGTGATCTCGGAGTTAGCATATTTAATTGGGGGTGTCAGGGGCACAGCCCTCCACATCGGGGGTGTGAGGGACGAAGCCCCCCCACTTTTTAACAATTTGGAAGTTTATGTTAGTGTGGCAAGGTCAAGCGAATTCTTTCCCAGTGAAAGAAATCACTTACTTGGCCATTCCAGATTGTAAGTTTTCGACCCTTAGCTGGCGGCAATTAGGCGTTCGACAAGTTAAGCGGTCGAATATTTAATATAGACCCCAGTAGAAGGCATATGTCCACATTCTTCTGTGTTGTTACATTCTGCTACACTGCCAGTAGAATACATATATCCACATTCTTCTGTATTGTTGCATTCTGCTATGCTGACAATAGAACACATATGTCCACATTCTTCTGTATTGTTACAATCTGCTATGCTGCCAATAGAAGACATATGTCCACATTCTTCTGTATTGTTACATTCTGCCACGCTACCAGTGGAAGACATATGTCCACATTCTTCTCTATTGTTACACTTTGTTATGCTGCCAGTAGAAGACATATGTCCACATTCTTCTGTATTGTTACAATCTGCCATGCTGCCACTAGAAGTCATATGTCCACATTCTTCTGTATTGTTAGTCTCCTACACTGCCAGTAGAAGACATATGTCCACATTCTTCTGTATTGCTACAATCTGCCACACTGCCAGTAGAAGTCATATGTCCACAATCTTCTGTATTGTTACATTCTGCTACGCTGCCAGTAGAAGACATATGTCCACATTCTTCTGTATTGCTACATTCTCCTACACTGCCAGTAGAAGACATATGTCCACATTCTTCTGTGTTGTTACATTCTGCTATGCTGGCAGTAGTAGACATATGTCCACATTCTTCTGTATTGTTACATTCTCTTACACTGCCAGTAGAAGACATATGTCCACATTCTTCTGTATTGTTGCAATCTTCCACATCGCCAGTAGAAGACATATGTCCACATTCTTTTGTATTGTTGCATTTTCCTGCGCTGCCAGTAGAACACACATGTCCTCATTCTTCTGTATTGTTACATTCTCCTACATTCCCAGTAGAAGACATATATCCACATTCTTCTGTATTGTTACATTCTGCTACGCTGCCAGTAGAAGACATATGTCCACATTCTTCTGTATTGTTACATTCTCCTACATTCCCAGTAGAAGACATATATCCACATTCTTCTGTATTGTTACATTCTGCTACGCTGCCAGTAGAAGACATATGTCCACATTCTTCTGTATTGTTACAATCTACCATGCTGCCAGTAGAAGACATATGTCCACTTAGAGCGCAGCAGATATACAAGCATTGTACTTAGCATCATTAACGTAATAATGTCTGACGAAGGGCTTGTGCCAGCTTGAAAGCTCAAGTATTTGCAAACCCTATACTGGTTCAATAAAAGGTATTGCATCCTGACTGTGTTCCAGTGTCTTTGCATTTTCTGTTAGTGGACCAACATGGCTTTTCTGAATTATTAATATTTTTTCTGCCTTCATAGCTGTGTTGCAAAGTAAGTCTGTTAATTAATTTCAAGTGACTTAACACCTTTAATAACAATGTTGTAGGTTAAAGCACAATTAATTTCAAGTGACTTAACACCTTTAATAACAATGTCGTAGGTTAAAGCACAATGATCCGGAAATTAATTGTGTGAAACAGGAGACTGTCAGCCTTACTGATTTCTTGATAAGTGATTACTAGATATATTGAATGCCACTCTGGTTACCTAGTGTAAGCTACACAAATTCAGCAAGTCAGATAGTGATAATGTTTATCCTACCTCTTGACTCTACAGATTTTTGCCTCATACTTTTGGTCTGCTTCTCATAAAATTTGTGACTTTCTGGCAAATCAGTGAGGATTGAAGTCACTAAATAATGACATACATTTGAATTTCAAATGTCATATCCTTCAGAAAATGCATGCTAACACAAATCCTGTTATTCTAGCAATTTTCCTTAGTTTATAAGAACAATATTTAAATCCATCCCTATTTTTGAGCCTTTGTCCCCCCCTGTGATTTTAGGCTTTGTCCAGATTTCTTGTGCTAAGATTTTGAGAGGAATGATGATGGTGATGATGATGGTGATGATGATGATTATGATGATGATTGTGATGATGATTGTGATGATGATTGTGATGATGATTGTGATTACTTGCTATGAGTTTGTTCCATACTGCATCCTCACCTCCTCTTTGGATTAAATACAAGCATCATTCCTTCTCATGATGCATCTTCAAATCCTCATTATGGGACCTATAGAAGCACAGATCCTTCCCACCGTATTGAAATATGCATCCAATTCCTGTTTATACATCACTGAGGTTGTTCTAAACAGGGAACACACATGCAGCTTCCTTTTCAGTGCTGCATCAGGATAAACCTAACCACTCAAATCTTTTTCCAGATTAAATAAAACAAAACAATAAAAGTGTTTTTTTTCCGGGAGGTACACCCTGCACCTCATGCACCCTTTGTATCTCTCTCTCTCTCT
>NC_056739.1:480556137-480618637 GCF_019279795.1 Protopterus annectens
CCTCCACTCTTCTATGTCACCCTATGCTCTTCCCTCTTCTTAAAATATGTATTCACCACAGCCATGTCCATCCTTTTCACAAAATCCACTACCATCTGACCTTCTGCATTTCTCTCAACACCATACCTATCCATCACCTCATCTCCTCTGTTCCCTTCACCAACATGTCCATTGAAATCCACTCCAATCACCACTCTCTCATCCTTGAATACACTCTCCACCACTTCACCCAACTCACTCCAACATTTGTCTTTCTCATCCATCGCACACCCAACTTGCAGAGCATATGCACTAACAACATTCATCATCACAACATCAGTTTCCAGCTTCACAAACATTACCCTATCTGACACTCTTTTCACCTCCAAAACATTCTTGACATACTCTTCCTTCAGAATAACCCCTACCCCATTTCTCCTCCCATCCACACCATAGTATAACAATTTGAACCTGCCTCCAATACACTTGGCCTTACTCCCCTTCCAGCTGGTCTCCTGCACACACAATATGTCAACCTTCCTTCTGTCCAACATATCAGCTAGCTCTCTCCCTTTACCAGTCATACTGCCAACATGCAAAGTTCCTACCCTCACTTCCACACTCCTAACTTTCCTCCAGTCCTCCTGCCTCTGGGCATGGCTTCTTCCTCTTCTTCTCCTTCAGCGAACAGTAGTCCAGTTTCAGGGGTGTAGCCAGGATTTTCAAATCTATACTCACATCTCTAAATTTCTGCCACCAGTAAACCACACCCTCATCATCATGATGTTGCTCTCCCACGCCCTTTATATACATGTCCAAGTCATACCCCCATCACAATGCTGCTCTCCTTCACTCCAACCTCAGCAAATGTCTGCCAGGAAACTATTTTTTTACGTGAAACACCCTAGTTCAAACATGCATTTGAACCAGGTGGGAAAGCACATAAAGTATTTCCTCATTTATATTACATGTTAAACTTTACCCCAGCTGTGCTGTATCCAGATGGCTATTCATGAGTGCTTTTTAATAAAGTGTGACACAGCCCCCACATATAAGCTGTGGGGCATTATGTGTATTTGTCAGAAACACCATCACCTCACATGAAATTATCCATGACCTTAACTTGGAAATCCTGGAGCTATAAATCACCATTAAAAAAATCAGCTATTACTCTGTTGTTAGCCACAGACCCCCACCAATGTCCCTTAGTGATCGAGAAAAGTACATTAACACCACTGAGTAGTTAAATATCAAATCAAACACCTTCTTGCTTGGGGGTACAGTCATCCAAACATTGATTGGCACACCTACACATCTAAAAATGGATATGCTTGACTTATTAACACTAGTGCAAATTGTAAAAACTACCCATGATAGTCTCATATATCCTTGACTTGTGAAAAAAGACAAAAGGAAAAACTGTTGCAAAACACGAAGATGCCAAACAGGAACAAAAGGATGAGCTACTCCACAGTAAAAAAAATGCACATATTCAGGCCAAATTCAATAAAACCAATTCTGGACGTTATTGAAGAAAATAAAACAAGAGCTTTCGTCCTGACCACTTCAGAACTTCATCAGATAATGAATTAATTTACACAAACCATTTATATAGCACAGAGGAAACTGGGTAAAACAATCCTTAAAGGTTAATAGGGTGGCCTAATGGCTAAGGTGTTTGCCTTACAAACACAAGGCACAGGGTTTGAATCTCACAGGTTTTAACTGGCTAGGCTTAAAATGGCTCACAAGGGCAGTTAGCCTAGTATTAACCCATGAATAAGTTATTTAAAATGACACACCCCCTTGGCTCTCTGTTGAAACTAAAAGCTTTAGAAAGATAACAGTGTTTTTTAAAATAAAATATATTTCTTCTGTACTATTAAATTATATATTTGATTATATTTTTAAAATACAGTTTGAATTTTCCACATTTATTTATGCATTTTAACCAGTTTTCATATATAAAGCATGTTTTTTACATTATTTTTCTTTAAGGGGGTGTGTCATTTTAACTAACTTATTAATTTTTAATGATTGTTTTATCCAGTTTCCTCTGTGCTATATAAATGGTTTGTGTAAATTAATTCTTTATCTGATGAAGTTCTGAAGTGGTCAGGACGAAAGCGCTTATCATTTGTTTTATTTTCTTCAATAAAGTCAGAATTGGATTTATTGAATTTGGCCTGAATAGGTGCATTTTTTACTGTGGAGTGGCTCATCTTTTTGTTCCTGTTCAATATCCTTGACTTGGCCATTACCAAACTAGCTTAATTCTTTATCTGATGAAGTTCTGAAGTGGTCAGGACGAAAGCGCTTATCATTTGTTTTATTTTCTTCAATAAAGTCAGAATTGGATTTATTGAATTTGGCCTGAATAGGTGCATTTTTTACTGTGGAGTGGCTCATCCTTTTGTTCCTGTTCGATATCCTTGACTTGGTCATTACCAAACTAGCTCCCACCTGCTCCTCACTTTATATCTTACCATCCCTAGTGAAATCTGTCCATAAGGCACTTTCTCTGTCAGGTGTAGTTGTACCACCCCATCACCAAACCACCTTTAGAGACTTCTCCAGGGCAAACCTACTTCAGCTTGTACAAGACCTAGACAAAAATTCCCAATAATCCCTCAAAATGGTCACAAATGAGAGGGCTGCCACATTCACTTCCAATCTTTAGCAATACTGCAACAGCTGTGTAGAAAATTCAGCACCTGTCCACCCTAAATATAATTGTAAATTCAGGAAGAAACATCTTTGTTGGAACTACCTTATTAATAAACTATACAACAAAATAGGGAACATAATGACAAATTGTAAAAACAACCCCCCCCCCACCTTGAGACCACAGCGAAACATGCCATAAAAGAACTTAAGAGCACAACTAGAAAATGAAAAGCAGAGTTTGAGATTAAGGGTGCTCTGTATACCCAAGGAAATTGTATTTTTTTTCTTCATTTGTGACAAAAAATTAAGGAATAATATCCAACAATGTACTGGGCTCATGCATAATATTACACATTCTGATTTTAAGGATATAGCCAAATTATTAGGAGATAAATTTAGTGAAAACTTCCCATACCACTCCGCAAAGTTACCCCACTAGCCGTGAAAAGTATTGCAAAACAAAATAAATATCTTCACATCTGAACACACACAAAGGTGTTGTTTATGCAAAATGTTTGTTAATATATTAAAATCCTGACAGATTCTCAAAGTACACATATGTTATCATTCTAATTGCATGGTCAGAGACAACATGGGCAGACAAAAAAAAAATCAAGCAACAAAAACCATAGCACAGGCTTGCTATTTTACAGGATCAGTTATAACTTCTCGGTTGGCAGTACAGTGTCAGGAATCAGGAAATATGTTAAATGCTGTTTATGCACATAAAACCACTACCAGTAATTGTCACTCAGAAATTACTTCCAAGCTATGTCCCTTGTTAATAGAGGCTGGCAATCTGTAGCACAGTGTTATTAAGCTAACTGGCCTTCCCACAGATTTATCTCTAGAGTCAAACTGCAAGACTGCATTTATTCCACTGCAGAATCAAAAGGGAATATATACAAAACAGCTTGAATGACAACAGTCAAAAAAAAAAGAGAGCGCAAGAGAGACAGAGAAGCATATGAAATATATCTTTAATCATTCGAAGTTCTGAACATCCTGACATTTGAAAAGACACAAAGATATAAAGAAACCACAAAATCTAATTATAGCAGACGTTGGTAGCAAAATCCATCTATGTACATATATTACAGAAGGTTAAAAATCTTTCATGTAACAACTGTACATACTTTCTTCATTTAGGAATTATTCTTTGCTCGGCAATCAGCTTCCATCTCACAGCCAAGCCTTTTCCATCACCCTGTTCATGTTAGCACAATTCAAATCAGGATTAAACAGTTATGCAGTACATAATGCCCTGTCTTTCATCTCTCATTTGAATGGCCACAAGTTCATTTTTCCAGTCGATGTTTATAAAACCTTCATCGTTATACTGTGAAATTCCTAGCCCTTATATTCTAGCTTTCCATAATACACTTTCTCATCCTATCTTACGTCACATGTTCCAAACACTAATGACCAACTTGTCACAATCTAAAGCTCCAAAAAGAGTATAAGAAGGCAAAAAATGGGAAGGCAGCCACTGAGTAAGTTATTTAATCCAGCAGCTGGTCCAGAGCCTTACAATATTGATTTGCAGAACAAAGAAGCACTTGTAAGCCCTTTAAATCCAGTACACAGTCTGAATGTGGCACAGACACAAAAACACCAGATTCAGCCTGCAGAAGCAGCAGCATAGCTCTCAACTTCTTCGCTAAAGAATTCTGGACAAAGGCAAAAACAATGGGGGAACTCAGACTTGGGACATTTTTTTAAATATTACTGTACTTCACTTAAAATGTTGTTAGGATGACAGGTTTTACATAAACATTTTCTAAACAATAAGTATGAAATTATAATGTATGGCAATATTGACTTACGGTAAACCCCAATTATTTACAAGAAAATTAAAAAAAATGGGAGGAGTAGGACAAAATATGAGGTACAATCAGGTATTTTTAAAAGGTATGAATAGCAGAGATGGAGAAGAAAAAGAACATCAGTTATCCAAGGTAATAATGGCAAACAAAATTGAGCAGCAATAGTGAATTCACCAACAGACAACTACTGATAATACAATTCTGAATTTTTAAAGATGCTGGTATAGAAAAAATACTTACCAGCTGTCATGCCTGTACTCTTCTGAACTTTGGCAAGCAGATACTTCACTTCTACAATGTTTACACTGGAAAATACACCACTGGGATCCCACCTGTGTCCCTGATGAACAGGACAAACAGCTGCTGAATTTGTGGGAATATGGATAAATTCTTGGCTAGGCTTATAAGGACCTCCTGGCCAATAGTCTAGTATCATCCTATGAACCTATGAACCAATTACAGTAGCTAGACTGCATCAAGGATTAAGAGAAAACCCCAAAATAACATTAGGAAGACATTTTCATGTTAGTGGCTTTCCCAACTTCCAGGGACATTTACACTTCTTAATCGGGCAATTAACACCTTCCATAAAAAATTGTGATGAAACAATAATAAAATGAAAACACCACTTGATGAGTTGTAAACTGCAGTGAAGTCTCAAATTATGGCATTTTCATGCACTACAGAACCATTTTTTTTTCAATACAGATAAGGTGGTTCCTCCTGGATCCTAGTGCTTGCCCTGTTGCCACCCCATTTACATTATTTGTACTGTAATGTGTATGCCTCCTGACATCCTTGCCCAATTTCCACCAGCACCCTGTTGGCTAAAGTACTGGAGGCGGTCGTTGTTACCCCGGACCTCAACTGATCTGGTATGGAAATCTGTACTGTTGTCCGCATATTTGATCTGGCAAAACTTTTACACCGGATGCCCTTCCTGATGTAACCCTCCCCATTTATCTGGGCTTGGGACCGCCACAAAGAACCACAATGGCTTGTGCATCTTCCAGTGGCTGGGTTGGAGTGCTACCAATGTAAAAAAAAAAAAAATGAAACATTAAAAGATTCTTAGAAACTAGCACAAATGAATGGAGCTAGAGTGCCACCAATTCAAAAAAATAATCAACATAAAAAATGTTGCTGCACTTTATCCTTCAGCAAGCTGAGCAGCAGTCATTCAAATAATACAAATGAATGCAGGTGGAGTGCATTTTTTTCTATTTCACCCCCAAATAATTCTATAAAAAATGTAAGGGCAGTAATATAAATAGTAACACCAATATATGAAATGTAGGTAGCTGGAGTTGAAATCAGACATTCCTTTCTTGCACAAAGAATACAAATGCATTTGTAAGTGTAAAAGTTCACAGTGATCTGTGAGAATAACACCAACTGTAGCTTCAATATTGTGTAGTCGACATTATAAAAAATAAATAAAATTTATATCACAGGGTGAACAAATGTATATAATGTATATATGGCTCTGGACAAACACATGACATTCATTGACAGTCTGCCCATCAAAGTTGGCATGCCGTCATCTCCTGTCAGTCATCATGGGAACCCCCAAACCTGAGCAAACTTCATTGTGGAGGAATTACACTACACAATAACCAATGAAGTAATACTGTAATTTCCTGCTTGTGATCCCAGTTAACAAGTGCAGATAAATAAATATACTAACTCCACAGTCAACAATGATAGGGAAAAGTGAAAATTCCAAAAAAAAAAGTGAATCACTGCTGCTGCTGTCCTGCAGCAATGATTCTCCATGAGGAATGGCAGTTGCTAATCATACAAGTGCAAGCAACAACTTACAGCCATGTCCACTTTGCACTTGCCATCAGTAGGGACACCACTGTTTGTCATCTCTTCAGCTCCATTTCAGTAGGAAACATGTTTTTCTATTCTTTTGCATTATATTACTGATGAAATGCTGTGTCACCACATTTCTCTTTAATAACGCTAATGATTATGCTGTTTTAATGGTATAATTTTCATCAGCATACCCTTTGTTAGTGCATATCCCCTACCACTTTATAACTTCTATCACCTTCTACACAACACACCTTTCTACCACTCCTCTTTAATTTCCTTCCTACCTTAACCCCATTTTACATTTCTATTTCTTTCTGACCTTCCCACATTATCCATCTCCTTCAAATACTGTCCACCAATCTTTTACAAGGAGGTTCTATGGCAGTAAGTACCCTTGTATTCTTACCACATTATCCATATCCTTCAAATACTGTGCACCAATCTTTTACAAGGAGGTTCTATGGCAGTAAGTACCCTAGTATTCTTACCACATTATCCTTGCCTCATTATCTACGTAGTGCCTCTCTCCCTCTTATAGCTTTAACTACTATCTAGCTTCTAACCAGGGGCGGCCCGTGCTATTGGACTGCCGGACTGCAGCCCCCTCAACTGAAACTAAAAGAAATAAAAATAAAAACAAATAAATAAAAAAGAAAAAAGGTTTAAAAATTCGCGGACTTCGCGCATGCGCAGTCCTGATAGGGAAACATGAGGAACGGAGCTCCCAGAAGTCTATGCAGTTTTAAACTGCATAGACTCGCTGGGAAAACGCGTCAGGGTCGGACTACAACACCAGCAGTCTGGAATTGCTGCAGTCTCTCATCGGGAAGATCTCACGGGTGGGTCTGGAGTTGCAGGCAGGGTTTGGATCTCTCGTCGGGAAGATCTCGCAGGTCTTTGGATGTACTTGCATTGGATTTATGGAGAAAGGACATTGAATTTATGGTGATTTACTTGCAGGTAAGTGTGTTGGATTTATGTATGGTGATTGTGTGTGTGTGTGTGTGTGTGTGAGAGAAAATGCCCCAGGTGCAATATACTGGTGGTTAGACTCATGGTGGTGTGGTAGGGAATACCTCAGGCTTGAACCCTGTACCCTGTATGCAGGTGTTAAAGACTTGAGTTTCCTACCCACCACCATTTGTAAAACAAATTGCAGATTTTTGCCTCATATTTGATCTGATCTGTTCCTCATAATATCTGTGGTTTGTAAACATTGCAATGCTTGATATTTGATGGTGCAGTAGTAGCATTGTTGCCTCACAACTGCAGGTTCTCAGGTTTGATTCTTGGCTGGGGTTCCTTCTTTGTGGGGTCTGTATCTTCTCCCTGTGTTTGTGTGGGTTTGCTTTTATTTGATGGTGCAGTGGTAGCATTGTTGCCTCACAGCTGCAGGTTCTCAGGTTTGATTCTTGGCTGGGGTTCCTTCTTTGTGGGGTCTGTATCTTCTCCCTGTGTTTGTGTGGGTTTGCTTTTGTGTCCTCCCATGTTACAAAGACATGTCTGCATTATTTCTTCCTGGGCCTCTGCTGAAAATTGTTTTTTTGTTCCAAGTCAGACTGTCCTGATTAACAAATGTTAAATAAAATTGACAGGCATTTGAATTTCAGACTTCAGGTTTCTGAATGTTTAATTCCTTACATATTTGATGGTGCAGTGGCAGTATTGTTGCCTCACAGCTATAGGATTTGTGGTTTGAGTCTTGGCTGGGGTGCCTTCTGTGTGGAGTCTGCATCTTATCTCTGTGTTTGTGTGGATTTGCTCTGGTGTCCTGCCATCTTACAAAGACATGTGTCTACAGTATTTCTCCCTGGGCCTCTGCTGAAAATTGTTTTTGTTCCATCAGAAGTAAAATTGACAGGCATTTGAATTTCAGACTTCATAGTCTTCAGAAAATACATAGTAAAACAACTTTTTATTCTAGCAATAAATATATAGTAACACAACCTTTTATTATAGCAATTTTTTAAGTTTAAAAGATGACTATTTGAAATTTGTCCTTATTTTTGGGACTGTAATACCGTTAGTGGCTTTGTCCAGGTTTTTTGTGCTAAGGTTGACAGCTATGGCAAGAACTGAATTCACTGAATATGTTTGAGGGCTGTATTCCCTCATTACTGGGTTTGTCCAGGTGTTTTGTGCTAAGAGGTTGACAGCTATGGTGAGAACTGAATTCATTAAGTGATAGCCATTTAAGTTTCAGTCTTCCTCTCTTTCACAAAGCAGCTGATTTGGCGTAGTGGTATGTTGCTCTGGACTGTTTTGCACAGGGACCTTGGCTGTAAAATGTACGGTGGTAACACAGCATTTTTCTTGCACAAAGCAGGTGATTTGGCATAGTGGTATGTTGTTCTGACTCTTTTTTGCACAGGGACCTTGGCAGTAAAATGTATGGTGGTAACACAGCATTTTATTCTAGCAGCTTTCCAAGATTATACAAGCAATGTTTAATGTGTCCCTGGTTTTTGCCCTTTTGACCCACCCCATTAAATTTGGCTTTTTCCAGACTTCTTGTGCTGCGAAGTTGAGATGCAGTTGAGTATTGAGTAGATTTTACAAGGAGCTGAGAGCTGCAGGGGAAGAGAAGTTTAGTGCTGATTATGCTAAGTCAGCTCATATTGCTAATAGCACAACAGGTTGTGTACTTGCTTTTGATGCAGAAGGTTGTTGGTTCTACTCCCATAAGGGGTGAATGCTGCCGTACTGAAAATTAAGATACTAACTATGAGCCTGTTATCAGTTTGCCATCCATTTCCTATTGCAATATTACTATCTTATTTTTAATGTAATTTAGGCAATTTATTCCTCAGGGGCATCAGACACTTTATTTTTCGATGAAACCATGAAATATAAAGGTGATTGCTAGCAGCAACCTCTTCATTACAGATTTATTTAACGTGGAATTATTTAGATGACTTTTTTACTACTTCAGAGATTGTGCATATTTACTGATAATGGTGGACTGTAGAATTGTGCATATTTACTGATAATAGTGGACTGTAGAAGTTTGAGTAGACTTTTATGATGGAAATGTTCTGAATTGGGCAGTTTTGTTTCATTGTTTACTGGAAAAATGTTCAAAGCAATAGGAAGGTGTATCAAAGAGCACATGTATGTTTCATATGCAAGGGACCTATGATTTGGAAACAGCCCAGAATTAATTTTTATCTGCCATGGTTAAAATGTATTTTCTTTGAATGTGGGTTTTAATGTTGTTTCAATGAATGTGAGTTTCAAGGGCAGAGAAGTTTTAATACCAAGTTTGTTTAGCAGATGTCTTAGTGTTTGTGCTGTGAAATGCAAAATAAAACTTTCAAATGAAGTTCAAATCATCATAGAAGTAAATCAGTATGCACATTAGTGTTTATGGTAAATGGAGTGAAATAGCAAAGTAATGAATCATTGGAATGGCTGCAGGGGGAGGCTCCATTCGACCATGGTTTTGTGAGGGGGAAGGGCGGCAGACTTAGACAGCCCCAGCTGAACTATACCTCCCAACTGTCCAGATTTTCAAAGAAAGAATAGGTTTTTTTCTTCTTATTTTTGGTTTGCTCCTCATAAAATTTGTGGTTTTCTGGCAAATCATTTAGGAATTAAGTCACTAAATAATGACAGACTAGTTTCAGACTTCATAACCTTCAGAAAAATGCATGCTAAAGTAAGACCTGTTCTATCAACTGTCCCAGTTTATACAAGAGCAATTTTTAGTACTGTTTATATGTTCCCCCAATATATTTGGCCTTGTCCAGATTTATTGCATGAACAGGTTGAGAGGTACATGCAAATTGCTTTATAGAATTAGGCATAGCCAAACCTCTCAACTGTCCCTGAATTTGGCTCAAAATGTTGCTCTTCCCCTAATAATCCCTCTGCAAAAATAGCAATTTTGGAAGAAAACATGGAGGGTTTACAATTAAGAAATAACTGTAATAATCAGAGTTATAGATTACTTTTATTTCAGAAATGCATGTAGACTCTTTTATTTTGTCAGCTGCTCAAGTTAGCAGTACTAATATTTAAAAAGTGTTCCTTCTTTGACAGGTTCCCAGCTGTATTGTGTGGCTATTTTATATTGTTGCATCACATTTTTGGTCCATTTTTCATAAAATTGTGTTTTTTTGGCAAATTAGTGGTAAATCATTAAAGACTGAAGTTAGAAAATAATGACAGGCATTTGAGTTTCAGATTTCATATCCTTCAGAAAATTCATACTAATGCAAGACCTACTATTCTGTTATCTTTCTAAGTTTATAAGAGCAATATTTAAAAATTGTCCGTATTTTTGGGCCGTTGTCCCACTTCTATGTATGGCTATGCCCAGATTTCTTGCTCTGAGGGTGAGAGGTATGACAAATGTGTTAGTGCCATCACCGTCAGCCAGAGACATTTCAAATTGTGACATACTTGTTGCACCCCACTCCCCCATGTAGTGACTCTAGATGTGTCCAAGCAAAGCAAGGAGCAGTTATGCAGTGTAAATGTGCAGGGTATCCCCCCATACAAGGTAGACACAAGTACTACAGTGGCTTTTCATCTGTTCTTGATTTTGCAGAATGGTCTGGTTTCTGTCATATTTTTGTACTGTTGATTTATGCTTATTACTCAAAGTGCCTGTTGCTCTGTGTTTTAAGTAGCAATGCTTTAATGACCATCAAGTAAGCTTGTCTGAGATCATAACATGCAAGTAAGCTTTAATAAGCATACTTTTAAAGAATTGCCAACATTGAAGCCTTTCTGTTGTCGCCATGCAGAGAATACTTAACTAGATAATGTATAAGCGTTGAGTATTGAAATGCATATGACAGTATTTGTAATAAAGGACAGGATTACATTATTTTAAGAAGCTCATTACACTTGTTGGAGACTTCTAGTGATCTCTGAGGGCTTTACCAGTAAACTAAACAGAATGCCATTCATGTGTGGTCCATAACCTCTACAGTAATAATTTAAGCAATGTATCTTGAGCTTGTTTCTTGTTTGCTTTTCATTTTTACTTTGATCGTGTTTTCCCCATGAAACAAGTAGATAGTTGTCAGGCAGCAGGTCTGTTTTGGATAAGAAACATTTTTACAAGTGGAGGCATCACAGAGATTGCTACTTTCAGCATGTTACTTGGTACTTTAATAAAGCTGAATATAAATTATAATTAGAACTGCAGTGCAAGGAGAAGTAGTTTGAGTTGAGTGCTGCTTGTTTTTCTTATACTTGATTTTGACTGGCATTCCCGTAATGTATTTAAAAAGTAATTTATTTTTTCATGCCTCACAACCTTTTTGTTTCCATCTAGATATTAAGTAATCTGTCATGCAGCCAATGCATTTAAATATTTTTATTCTTTTACACTTCATTTGTCTTGATTGGACTCTCATAATGAGGGTTTGGCACCCAGGGCAGCATATTTAATTAAAGTTAGTTTTTGTGGTTTTTGAGCATAGCTCCTCCCCTTTCTAGTTGGCTGCACCCCTTCCCATTGACCCCACCCATTCAGCTATCCTCTGCAGCCCCCCTTTGATTTGAAGTCACCAGCCGCCACTGCTTCTAACTAATGTTAAATGTTCCTTACCTCAATTTTATTCCTAACTTTTATACTGTAACCCTGCTTATCCATGTGCTATAAGTTACATCTAATGTCTGCTTCTCACATATATTGCACATGAACTGTTTCCATACTAAATGCCTTATACTTGGAATTTAATGTCAAGTATAATGTCACCACAGAAATCCATGTTTTATCTTTGTTTAGTGCTACTACAGGACAATTACCTGTTTGTATCTAGATATCTTAAGAACTATCTACATAATGCATCTCTGTAGACAAAAGATTGTTTTTACACATATACCTAACTCCACTAATCAAAAACCCCTTCGAAAACTCAAAACGTGTACTAATGCACCAGACAATTAACCTGCAGAATTTCTACAACTTTCTGCAAACTCCATAGCCTACTCAATTAGCATACTCCTTAATAGATCCATTAAGGAGTCCACCATACCACACATCTGGAAGAAAACATTTGTTCTTCCTCTACACAAAGGTGGCAACAACCCTGATATCTCTAACTTCTGACAGATAGCCATCCTCTCCCGCATCTCCAAAATATTAGAAAAATGTGTTCACACTCAGCTTCTCAATCATCTTGTTAATTACCACATTCTTTTCCCCCACTCAGCACAGTTTCAGGCCAGGGCATAGTATCTATACTGTTCTCATATCCTTTCTGGACACAGTAAATAGGGCTCGTGACACTGGTTACTTGGTTTCCTCACTCTTCTTTGACCTCTCTAAGGCCTTCAATAAGGTCTCCCATCCCCTACCACTTACCAAACTCTCCAGCTTAGGTATCGCACCCCTCACCCTGAACTGTTTTACTAACTGTCTCACAGATAAACAACAAGCCACCAAATGGCAACAATCCTGTTCACCATTTCTAAAAGCAACTACAGGTGTTCCCCAAGGATCAATACTAGGTCCCCTCCTGTTTAGTATTTCATCAATGACTTCCATACTTCTCTTACCCATGACACTGTAATCCAATATGCCGATGGTTCCACAATAATCTGCTCTGCCAAATCCATTTCTGAGCTGCAACATCTTACCCAAGATGCCTTTACATTTACTGAAGCTTGGATGTCAAACAACCATCTCGCTTTAAACCCTAATAATACTAAACTGCTAATATTCACTCCCAAAAAATAACCCCCCTCAACAGGAATGAATTCTCTGTCCAGTCCCCTAACTAATACTATCATAGAAGTTGTTCCAAGTACTAAAATGCTAGGTGTGATCACTGACGAAAATCTAACATTCAACCTCCATATCTATTTTGTTGTCTTTCAGCTTTTCCCGGTTAGGGGTCGCCACAATAGAACTCCAGTCCGCTAATGATTGGCAGTAGATTTTCAAGAACGCTGAGGTGCCAGCTCGACGTTCAACCTTCAATGAAGGCACGCCCTTTTACGCATGTCTTTTGAACGCCCACCCAACCACGGGGAAGACATGCAGACTCCACACAGAAGGCACTCCCCGCACTCCAGCCGAGAATCGAACGGGAGAACCTCTTGCTGTGAGGCAACAACACTACTGTTGCACCACCGCGGATATCAACCTCCAAACATCAGAAACTAGGTACTTTTTATAGACACAATCACTTCCTTAACTTCACTGCTAAGAAAGCTCTAGCCTCTTCTTTTCTGCTTCTATCTCTACTATATGATGCTGCCATCCTCAACAATATAAACTCCTCTCTGAAAACCAAACTTGACTCATCCTACAATAGGATCGCCAAATTTGTAACAAACTCAAAATATTCATCCCATCACTGTCTCTCTCTACATCAACTAAACTGGCTTGAACTGTCACACTACTTCACATATTTACAATTAACTACAGTGCATAAATTGGTATACAAACCATCAACGTGCCCTTCTCTCTCCTCCTTACTGACCACATATCACACTAATAGACCTCTTAGACCTGAAAACAAATTGTTGCTAAAAGTTGACAAACCAAATCTCTCAGCTGGTCAAATGCTTTACTCTTTTAGTGTCTCAAAACTCTGGAATGCCCTCATACCTTCAATTAAAACCATTAGCAATCCTGCTCTCTTTACGACTTCTCTAAATAAATATTTCCTCTCTATGGCACAGTACATGTACCAAAATAAAACCTCCTTAAAAACCCACCTTGCCCTCTATAATCTCTTCTTCACTCCATCACAATACTCATATAATTTTCCACACTATCTTACCATTACAACTGCATGAGTTCCCTCTCTACCTTGCCAAACATTAGCTGCCAATAGCTCAAACCAATAAGAATTAATTGATGAAACTGATACCCAATCAGACTACTCCACCATCAATGTTAATAATGCTCAATAACGCAGAAGTGCATGAATATGTATATAATATCTGAGCTGCTGAGATTATATTATATTCAATGCAGTGTGGCTGTATATACTCTGTACTAGTGTCAATTTCTAATATTTACTCTATTGTAATTGTATGCTACTCTGTATTGTGTCTTATTTCTCTTGTATCTATTGGTTATATATGTGGAGCTTTTCTTCCTGGGCCTCCACTGAAAATAAACTCATCTTGGCCCAGTGGGCTATCCAGGTAAACAAATGTAATAAATATATAAATAAATGCTTTGACATGAGTATCTTAAAAATATCTGCTGGAGTTTTTCTCAAGTCTCCTTTGAAAATGAACTTTTTCTCAGTTGAACTTTCCCAGTAAACAAAGCCAAATAAACAAAATACAAAATATGTCTTTAGCTGTCCTTTTTAATTTTTTAGTTGTAGCCTCACCAATGGTCTATTTTTCATGGGCCCGTGAAATGTATCATTTGCTGGATGTTGTTCATAATGCTGCAAAACCTGATTGTAATGCATTTCTACTGATAAATAGCACTATAATTTTAACTGGGGACAATGCTGAGATGCTGAATCAACTCTTTGTGGAATCCCCGAATCTATCTGATGCTAACAGTATTGGAATCAGAAGAAGGAAATGGCTATATCTCTGTAGAAGAGGTCAAAGTGATGATACCAATTATTCCACTGTGGCAAGGTTATGCGTGTAGCAGAGGTCTCCTTCTATATATGTTGAAGGTGTACATTGTTGGGATGTCACGGTTAACAGGCTTTCTTATTATTATTTACATTTGTTAACTGTGGTAGAATATTGATTCCAAAGTCTATCTCAGTCTCAGCTCAGGTGTAACACTATATAAACAAACGATTGATATAGAGTATAAAATAGTACATGCATTTATAGTAACCTGTTATTCTATCAACTTTCTAAGTTTGTAAGAGCTGTATTTAAACTTTGTCCCTATATTTGGGCCTTTGTCCCACTTTATTTATGGCTTTGTCCAGATTTCTTGCTCTAAGAGGTTAGAGGTATGATATAGTGTCACATATCAGTGTAAACCATACAAGTGAAGATATAGTGAAAACAAAGGACTCATGAAATTACAGTAAGGAATATAAATTGAGAGAGTCAGGACAGAGGTGGAAAAATTGATGAGGAGACATGAGAGTGAAGGTGAGGAAAGTGAAGGGTTACATAGTTATGATATAGTTAAGAAGTAACAGTAGTGGGAAAAGTGTAAATGTTAGACTAGAAAAAAGGATAAGGAATGCCAGGTGGATTTGGAGAGTGTAGAAGGAAACTGAGAGAAATGAGGGGAGACAATTGGGTATAACATTTTTGTGTTACAGTTACTGTTGTTTTACAGAAAGGAGAAGTGAGCTGTATGGTAATCCAAGGTTATCCTTGGATTGTTGAAGACATGATAGTTGTCTTTTTTTTCTCTGGAAGAGGTGGGTCAGGTTTTTTGAACATTGTAGTTGTAGGCTGGTCTCTTATTGCTGGGGGAGGAGACTTGTCAGATTTTTTTGTCTAGCAACTGACTTTTTTTCAATTTTTAAAATGCTTAACCATTGACATTTTCAGTGTTATGCAGATGACTCAGACAATACTTGCAGACTAGAAAACTGAGGCAGTGGTCACCAGTTTGGGAAAAGGGAATCCACCTTTACAGAGATCACATTCCTCAGTCTCCCTGGAAAAGCATATACAAGAATGTGGAAAACTATGTTTTCTGTAACAGTCAAGCTTCTAAATAATGAGGAGCAATGGAAATTCCTTCCTGATCATGGAGCAGTGATTGTGGCTTTGTCATTGCACAGCTGCTGGAGGATCTATGGCAGTCCTTAATACTGTCTACTGTATTTTGTGGAATTACTGAAGGCATATAACCATGCACCCTAGAGCATCTTGTGGAAAGTGTTCCAAAAGTATGAGGTTCTAAGCTCAGTACTGATTGCCATATCTCATCTGTATTTGAGGAGGGAGAGTTGTGTCTGCATTATCAGTATTAATTGAAATACGTTCAAGAGGAAGTAAGACTCTGATAAGGGTGTATCTTGTCTCCTTCCCTGCTTATTATTTTCATTGATGAGATATCAAAGTAATGCAAGCTGTGCAGAGCACCCAGTTTGAGGATATGAGGGTTGCATCTTTCCAGTTTCCATGTGATGTTTCCTCCAGCTTTTAGGGGCTGTGAGCTCCATCTTGTACTGCAGTAATTCTCTGCTGAGTGTGAAAGGGATGTAATTAAATCAGCATCTACAGCTCAGAGGCCATGGTTCTCTCTCCATCTGAGGCATTTCAGTATATATTATTCATGAATGAGTATAAAGGGGAGTAGGATACTGACCATCAAACTGTTGCAGTGGCACCAGTGTTGGAGATATTGTGCCAGGATGGGGCGGTGAAATGAGAGATGAATGACAAAATGACTCTCTCTTTTTAGCTGTCAATCTGCCCTCATTTTTACCTATAGTCATGAGCTTTGAGTAGTGACCAAAAAGATGAGCTTGTGAATACAAGTAGCAGAAGTGATGTTCTTTACCAGGGTAGCTGGATTCATTCTCCATGACAGAGGAGTTTAATAATCCAAGAGGACCTTGGAGTAAAGTCACTGCTCTTCCATATTGAGAGGAGTTCCTTCGGTAGGTTTGCATGTTGTCAAAATGACCCCTTGGTCCTCCCAGAAGAGGTGTAAAAGACTTACAACACTGATAGGAAGACTCAGGGCAAACCTGGGACATATTGAAGAGAGATTTTCTCTCAGCTTGCTTGGAAACATGGGGACCCAATATATACAGGTTTATAGTTCATAGTTAGTTCATAGTTGCAACCCAGTTGTGTCCCTTTGTATCATTGATGTTTATTAGGAGGGAGTATATTAGTTAGGAAGATTGTAGAGATTATCTGGGTGTTATGTTAGATTGGGCATTACTGTCTGCCTCTGTCTATCAGAGACATGGGGGGGCCACATCTGGGGTGAATTTTCAGTTTCCAATCCAATGGTCAATGTTAAACTTAAGTAGGGTTAGTGATGGACTCTGTTTCACATGGGTGGGGAGCGTGTTCCAGAGCATGGGGATCCCCTCAAGCATGTGTCTGTCTTGCTAACATGTCTTATTTATGTCACAAGCAAAATTTAAATCTGTGGATCTAGTGGCGCTGATGTTGTTCATTTTACAGATATACAAAAGGTCAGTCAGAGCTGGATCCAGGAATGCCTTGCATGCCAGGTGTAGATCATCTCTCAGTAACCTGTAGGAAAGAGAGTATAGTAATAGGGCTTTAAGGCAATCCATATAGGACAATGTGTTTATACCCAGGATTCTCCTGGTAAGGAACCTTTGTAAGCCTTCCAACTGCATATGTCTGGTTGGGTGCATGCTGGAGGAGGAATTACACTCAATGATGGATCTGATAAGGGCTGAAAGAAGTGGCACTATGACTTCCTTGGACCTAGATGCCATACCCTAACTTATAAGTTGGGTGACATAGAATGATTTTTTTTCTACCTTGGCCACCTGTTGGTCAAAGGCCAGATCACTGTCTACATATGTTTCCAGATCCTTAACTGCTAGGTCACCTCTTGGGGGGTGTCTTATCGATGAAGTAATGAGCCTGGGTGGCAGTTTTCCCAAAAGACAGTATAATGCATTTCTTGGCAATGAGTTTTAGTCCATTACTTTGGCACAAGCCATTTGTCTGTGTTATACCCTCTTTTAAACTGTCTGTGTCATGGGAGGAATCTATGCTAGCTCCAAGTCTGCAGTCATCTGCAAACCTGGTCAACCAAGGGCCCTTGAAATTAGCCTTTACCTCCAAGATATAGATGACAAATAGGAGCAATCCCAGCATGGAGCTCTAAGGTACCCTGCCAGTTACAGGTCTCGTAGTGGAGGTGGTATAAATATTCCTGACTTCCTGGGTCTTGTCTATGAGTCAGCTGGTAATCCAGCAAGTTATGTAGGGGTTTATGCCCAGTTCAGTGAATTTGTCAACTATACCTGAGTCGGGTATTGTACTGAATGACTTAGCTGAGTCCAGGTAGGCTTTATGCAGTTTTCCCCTCATTCATTGCCTTGGTGACCTTCTCAAAGAAGACCACCAAGTTTAGTAGGCATGATCTTCCCTTAACAAAGCCAAACTGGATTGAGTCCAGTGTCTGAAGGTTGCCTATGTCTTTGTTGATCATTTCCATGATAAATCGTTCCATGGCTTTGCATGTTAGATTAGTCAGTCTAATAGATCTGTAGTTCTGGGATGATGCTCCATCCTTTTGAAGTGGGGTACCATTGTAGTCCTCCATTCTCGTTGTATAAAGCCTGCTTTGACTATAGCTGAAAAGTGACTCAAGTGGTCCTGAAAGGTCACATTTCTAGCTATTTAGGAAGCGTCTCCAGACACTGTCAGGGCCCATTGAGGCTGTGTTTTTGGCCTTAGTGAGAGACACCTGGGTTTTGTTTTTTTTTACTAATAGGTATTTCATGGAGGGAGTCAGGAGGTGGAGGGTGAAGTTTGGGCTGAATTTTCCAGCTAGAAAATTTGCTATGGTGCTTTGCTCAGTGAAGGTGGCACCATTGACCACCATTTCGGCACAATCATGTGTGCTGACTTTGATGTTTCAGGCATAGCTGTAGAAGGTTCTGTGGTTGTCCTTAGCCTGTGAGGCTATCTTGACCTTATAATTGGCCTTGCTGAACTTAATTAGTCCTCTTAGTTTGTTGTTTACTTTAATTAGAGTGTTCCTATCATATTGTGGTTAATCGTCCTAATTTTAACCATGACATTTTCCTTTAGTTATGTGCACTATTAAGGTTAGGATTCCATCAGTGTGGTTTGCTTTTAGAGTTTGTCTTGGGCTTGCTTCTAGTAGGTACAGCAGCCTCTATACAGCCATTTACATGGTTGCACAGGATTTCTGTGAACAATTCTGCATGGGCTGTTGTGAATTCAGGGTTGGGAGAAGCACTGCAGCTTTGATAAACTATCGCTTTGTAGGATGCAGTTTGCTCTGGAATAGTTTCTAACTGTTGCAAGGTTTGCTGGAGTTACTGAGATGACTTTTATTTTGTAGGAGACAGCTTTGTGGTCCGACCTCAAAAGGGAGGACAGAACACGGGGGGGGGGGGGGTGCAGCACTGTCACATATTGTGGAGACCAGGTCCAGTAAGTTTGAACCTTTGGTAGGTGTTTGCGCTATCTGGTCAATCATATTTTTATTAATAAAGTCCATGAAATGTGCCTGCAAGTTAGAGGCAATGTATGTTTCTCTGTCTATAGAGGGGTAGTTAAAGTCTCCCATGAATAGGGTATTTGGTTTAATGGTGTCTCCAGTAGGTCTAGGTATGAGCTATGGGATTCTAAGGTCATAGAGTGTGACCTATAATTTGTTAGGATATGTTATGGGACTATGTCTGTGGTGATTTGCAAGTGGATAAATTCCAAGGCATAATCCTGTTTAACCAATGTACAGTAGACATTTCTTCTATCTATCTCTATAAATAGACTGTTATGTTGAACTGTTGGTTAATCGCAGGATGTCAGGATTTGTTTTCTGGGATTGCTAAAGAGTAGGGATGGGATTTTTCCCTTTACCCACTGTTTTTTTGTAATGTCAGAATAGGTATATATCATTAGAAAGAGGTGGGGGTGGTGCAGCAGGGACTTGACCCACTGCATAAAACATTACTTTTTTTGGCTGGTTGAGTTTCAACCATTTGTGGCTCATACAGTATATGACAATTTAGTGAATCAACAATGTAGTGAAATATAATCATATGTAGTAAAGCCAAACCCCACTAGCTGTAGACATGCCATGTTTCAGACTTTTTGTGACCTTGTCAGTAGAGCATAAGTGGGATCTGGCTTTATTTGTCTGAAAGTACCCATAAATATTTAAAATGTAAAAAGTCATGGGCATTCAGAAGCCATGTAGCTGAAGCACTTGTATATCCTTAAGGTGTAATTTGCATATATCCCATGGGCCACGACTACAAGAAGTTTAAGGCATTATAGAGAGAAGACACTAGCTTGGCTGAGTCTTTGTTGTAATTTTTTACTGAATGGTTTGTGTGAGTAACCTTGTTATCCTGTGCTTATATGTGTGAGTATGTGCATGTGTGCATGTGTGTGTGTGTGTGTGTGTGTGTGTACATGCACGCGCACAACACACACACACACAAAGACACACACACACACACACACACACATACACACACACACACACACACACACACACACACACACACACGTACACACATTTATGCTGCCATATGGGAGATAACTGGGCAGGCCACATAGACTTCTGTACATTTGAAGATCCCTTCTCTCTGACAGACTTGCCATTTTGAAAAGTTAATTTAGCAAGGGAAATCTACCAAATACAGAACTACTCAAAGAAAAAAAAACAGTAAGTCAATAAGAAACACCAGATATCAGAAACATACACCCAATCTCAAGCACATTAATAAATCTTCATAAAAACTATTAAAGAAAACGGGATTTTGACACTGGGTCCTGGGTTCAAGACTTAGCAGTGAAATATATGGTAGCAACACAGCATTTTATTCTAGCAACTTTCCAACATTATACAAGCAATGTTTAAAATGTATCCCTATTTTTGGGGCTTTTGTCCCTCCTCCCACCAATAAATTTTGGCTTTTTCTAGATTTCTTGTGCTGCAAAGTTCAGAGATGCAGCTGAGTGTTGAATAGATTACAAGGAGCTGAGAGCTGCATGGGAGCAAAAGTTCAGTGCTGCTTATGCAGAGTCTACTCACATTGTTGATAGCACAACAGGTAGTGTACTTGCTTTTGATGCAAAAGGCTGTGGGTTCTACTCCCACAGTATGTAAATGCATTGCTGATAATGTACTGTGTTGCAAAGGGGGTGTATGCTGGAGTCTGTTTTGGCAAAGATACCTAGTAACTATGAACCTGTTATCAGTTTGCCATCCATTTCCTATTGCAACATTACTAGCTTATCATTTTTTAGTTTAACATAGGCAATTTATTCAGCAAGGGCAACAGGCACTTTAATTTGTAGATGAAACAATGAAATATAAAGTTGTTTGCTAGCAGCAACCTCTTCATTAGTTGCAGATCTCTTTAATGTTGAATTATTTAGATAACTTTTACGTCTTCAGAGATTATGCATATTTACTGATACTGGTGGACTGTAGAAGTTTTTATGATGAAAATGTTCTGAATTGGGCAGTTTTATCATTATTGGTGCATGCATTTTGTTTCATTGTTTAATGGAAAACTGTTCAAAACAGTAAATTTAAAATGCCCTCTAAAATCTGTACTGTATTGTACAAGGAATATAATTTAATACAATCAGAAAGGTGTATCAAAGAGCATGTGTATGTTTCATGTGCAAGGGGCCTGTGATTTGAAAACAACCCAAAGTTAATCTTTATCTGCCACTGGTAACATGTATTTTCTTTGATTGTGGGTTTCAATGCTGTTTCAATGAATGTGAGTTTCAAGGGCAGAGAGGTTTTAATGCAAAGTTTATTTTCATTGACAGACTGCATTGCTTTGTTTAGCAGATATCTATCAGTGTTTTTGCTATAAAAAGCAAAATAAAACTAAATCATTGCAGAAGTAAAGCAATATGCATATTACAGTGTTTATGGTAAACTGGGCAAAATAATCAAGAATGGGGCATTGGAATGGCTGCGGGGGGAGGCTCCATTCAACCATGATTTTGTGAGGGGGGAAGGGCAGCAAACTCAGACAGCCCCGGCTGAACTATACCTCTCAACTGTCCAGAGTTTTGCAGAACGAATAAATCTTTCCTTCTTATTTTTGGTTTGTTCCTCATAAAATTTGTGGTTTTCTGGCAAATCATTTAGGAATGAACTGAAGTCACTAAATAATAACTGACATTAAGTTTCAGATGTCATAACCTTCAGAAAAATGCATGCTAATGCATGCTAAAGCAAGACATGTTATTTTATCAACTAAATTTATACAAGAGCAATTTTTAGTACTGTTTGTATGTTCCCCCAATATATTTGGTCTTGTCCAGATTTTCTGCATTAAGAGGTTGAGAGGTACATGCAAATAAATCCCTTTATAGAATTAGGAATAACCAAACCTCTCAACTGTCCCCAATTTTGGCTCAAAATGTTACTCTCCCCCTAATAATCCCTCCGCAAAATGGCAATTTTGGAAGAAAACATGGAGGGTTTACAATTATAAATAACTGTAATGATCAGAGTTATAGATTACTTTTATTTCAGAAATGCATGTAGATTCTCTTATTTTGTCAGCTGCTCATGTTAACAGTACTAATATTAAAAATGTGTCTCTTCTTTGACAGGTTCCCAGCTGTATTGTGTGGCAATTTTATATTTTTGCATCAGATTTTTGGTCCATTTTTCAAAAAATTGTGGTTTTCTAGCAAATTAGTGGCAAATCATTAAAGATTGAAGTTAGAAAATAATGGCAGACATTTGAGTTTCAGATTTCATACCCTTCAAAAAATTCATACTAATGCAAGACCTACTATTCTATTATCTTTCCAAGTTTATAAGAGCAATATTTAAAAATTGTCCTTATTTTTATGCCTTTGTCCCACTTCTATGTATGGCTTTGTCCAGATTTCTTGCTCTGAGGTTGAGAAGTATGAATGTCAGAGCCAGAGCCATATCAGATTGTGACATACTTGTTGCACCCCACTCCCCCATGTAGTGACTCTGGATGTGTCCAAGCAAGGCAAGGAGCAGTTATGCAGTGTAAGTGTGCAGAGTATTCCCCCAGCCGAGGTAGACACAAGTATGACAGTGGCTTTTCATCTGTCCTTGATTTTGCAGAATGCTCTGGTTTTCTGTCATATTTTTATACTTTTGATTTATGCTTCCTATTATTCAGAAAATGCATGCTGTCGCGGTGCCCTGTTGCTCTGTGTTTAAGTAGCAAGGCTTTAATGACCATCAGCTAAGCTTGTTGGAGATTGTAAGATGCAAGTAAGCTTTAATAAGCATACTGTCAAAGAATTACCAACATTGAAAGCCTTTTTGTTGTTGCCATGCAAAGAATATTTACATAACTAGATAACGTATAAGCCTTAGGTATTGAAATTCATATGACAGTATTTGTGATAAAGGACAGAATTACAGTATTTTCAGAAGCTCATTACATTTGTTGGAGACTTGCAGTCATCTTTGCAGGCTTTACCCGTAAACTAAATAGAATGCCAATCTATCATGTGTGGTCCATAACCTGTGCAGTAATCCTTTAAGCAATTTATCTTGAGTTTGTTTCTTGTTTGCTGTTCATTTTTTTACTTTGATCATGTCATCCCCATGAAACAAGTAGACAGCTGTTGTCAGGCAGCATGTCTTTTTTGGATAAGAAACATTCTTCCAAGTGGGGGTATCAGCTACTTTCAGCATGTTACTTGGTACTTCTATAAAGCTGAATATAAATTATTTTTAGAACTGTAGTACAAGGAGAAGTGGTTTGAGTTGAGTGCTGCTTGTTTTTTTATGCTTGATTTTCACTGGCATTCCAGTAATGTATTTAAAAAGTAATTTATTGTTTCATGCCTCACAACCTTTTTGTTTCCATCTAGATATTAAGTAAGCTGTCATGTAGCCAATGCATTGAAATATTTTTTTCTTCTACACTTCATTTTGTCTTGATTGGACTCTCGTAATGACAGTTTGGCACCCAGGGCAGCTTATTTAATTAAAGTTCCAGTTGTTGTGGTTTTGAGCATAGCTCCAACCCTTTCTAGTTAGCCACACCCTTTCCCATTGGCCCCACCCATTCAGCTGTCTCCTGAAGCCCCCCTTTAATTTGAAGTCATCAGCCACCACTGGCTATAATTACTAGGTTGCTGGATGTGGGGTCTGATTGTTTTCTGATGAGAGAGGGATTATTTTACTGTTGTTACTAGGTTTATGTGACATAAAGTTGGAAATGGAATATGTTTACTGTGGCCATTATTTTATATCACAATCAGTACTGTTGAACAAAAACTGTTGGAACAACATCTGCATGGTTATAGTTTTTTGCTGCATTCATTCATTGCACTGAGAAATGAATGAATTCAGTGATAGCCCTGTATTGTATAATATAGCTTAAATGTCTTGCATTTTAGTAATATATGTTTTGCATCACCTTCTTTATAGCCTCCAACAAATGTGGAGGGAGTGACAAGCCTTTCCAGTAGCACAGTGGAAAAAATCCCTGGCTAAGGCCAAGGCTACTCAAGTTTTTAAATAATGACTCAAGATTCTTGACACTGTGGGGGAGGATAGGCATCGACTGTCATTGTGGGGAGGGACATTCTGGGTAGATCCTGTTACAGAGCTTTGGTGGTGGCCAGGGCTCAGATAAAGGAATATGCTGTTGGTGTA
The DNA here is from genome assembly GCF_019279795.1 of Protopterus annectens. Classification (NCBI taxonomy): domain Eukaryota; kingdom Metazoa; phylum Chordata; order Ceratodontiformes; family Protopteridae; genus Protopterus; species Protopterus annectens. Next base: position 480,580,681 of record NC_056739.1, read on the forward strand.
GGCAGGGGAATTAGGTGTGTCACTGCAGCCAGGCACCACATCCTCAGGCTGTTCTCTCATAGCCAGTGCAGAGCTTATGTACAGAATGCATCAGCAAAGGAAAGATTAGGTCATAAAAAATCCCTCACCAACTGTAGTGTAATGGTTTCACTTGATCTCTCTCTCTTTCTCTGTCCGAAGTGTTGGCAGGTGCAGCCTCCTTCAGCCTGACATGGGGCTAAAGGGAGGCCCCATATACAGATGCTTTTCTGTTTTGGAGACCGTCTTTAAGTGGGTCACACACAGGAGCCTGACAAGGCATAGGAACTGAGAGCAGTAGATGACAGAGTGCAAATATTGTGACCTGAAGTCAGCAGTGATGGGATAAAAAAAGAAAGAAAATAAATGAAGGGGTTGACATTAGTCAGGTAAGTATAGTCTGCATCTTCAGCATTCATTATTTATTTACATTTTGCTGACTGGGTTAGTCCCAAAAGGCCAGTAGTGTTTCTGCAGGGGAGACCTGAGGTGACATTCATACAGATTAGGAGGAATTTGACCAGGTTGCCAGGGAATGGTATGATGGTATTTTGAAGAAATGTTATCGTGCAAGTCCATGGGAGAATTAAAACAAAAATGTTAATGAATCTATTGAGAAGAAAAGGCTAAGATGTAAGTCTATGGTAGAGCACCAGGATTTCTTATGGAGGTTATCAATAAATAAACTACCTGTGGAGGGGAGTGTGCTATATAACGCAAAGCCAGAAAGTTTATGTTTATTCTTTCAAGACCTAGAATTAACAGAACATGTTTTCTGACTTGTGAAAGGGTCAAAAGCTTGCAGGAAAACATATGCATGGAGAATATTTTAGAAAGTATATAGACAAGAGAAGATCTGCATATAAATATGATTTTATGTGGTTATTATGAACATAAACATAGAACATATGTTGAAAAAACAGGTACAAATATTTTTGGTATAATATGGATAATTTTAAATGATAAATTACATTTTATTTAATAAGAAATAAGGGTTATCAGATATGTTGGTGCATTCTGTAGATGCCCTAACTAATAAGAATGTTATGTTGAACAACTGAGGATTTTAGAAGATTTTCCGATAACAGCCAAAGTGGTGGGCACACATCCAGAATTTGTTTTTAAAAGAGAAAGAACATTAAAAGTTCTTTTGAGAGGCAAAAACAAACCTGTAGGTAAAGATAGAAGGATGATGTTTATGAATTGTAGATAACATTATTAAATATTAAATGTGGTTAGTGTATGGGTTAGAGTTTCACAATATACTTTATTCCTGAAGGTTCACTTGCATAATACAGAATGTGGTATATATGAAACAAATATTTATGCAGGCATACTTTAAATTGTAAATGTTTTACATTTGCTGTTGTAGAAGAAGTAAAGTCACTGTATGGAAAATTGTTTTAAAACGATTTTTATATTAGAGGATATGTATGTCAAGTGAGACTGGATGCCTGCCACAAACCAGGTTTTAATGAGGCAGAACATTGTAAACTAGTTTTAGACAGGAGTGGCTTGCCAAATTAAATTATGATCATGTGATGTCACATAATTATTATATTTTTCTTAAAAGGAGGTTAGTTACTTTATGTATTCACAGTCTGATTAAATCCATGTCAGTACAAAAGTGTTAACTGGAAAGTGGTCATTGCAATAAAGTTGTTGTAGTTTTCATCCTCCTTTTTTATTTTTGTATTTTTGACCAGCATATGTGGTTATCTGTTATCTTTGCTTGAATTTAGTTTAATGATAGATTATTTAAAATCAAATCTTAGGAAGACAGAGCTTATTACCAGCTTATATAAAAGAACACATTTTCTTCAAGGATGAATCTAAAATTCTACTACCCTTTCCATTTTAGAGCAGTAAAAACAGTTTTCAGTAATACATAATGTACAAAGAAAACACATGAATAATTGTATTTCAGGTAAACATAAATGGGAATGTGTTTATACACAGTTTATTCCCAAGAGAAATGGATTTCTAACATGAGAAGAACTTTAAAATGCATACAGCCCCTGCAAGGCACAAACCCAGGACCCTGCATACCATAGACAAAGTGATTTACCACTAAGCCATGCCAGAAACAAAAAGCAAACGCCTCCCTGGGTGGGCTTGAACCACCAACCTTTCAGTTAACAGCCGAATGTGCTAACCGATTGCACCACAGAGACTTGTATAGACTTTCCTAAATGCAAGAGAAATTTCCAAAATTAAGTGCTTTGTAACTGTTGATGCCTTTGGAAATTTCTCATACATTTATTTGAAACATATCAATGTTATGTCTTTTGGCTTTTCCCAGTTAGGGGTTGCCACAGCAGAACTCTAGTTCACTAATGATTGGCAGTAGATTTTTACATACCGAGTTGCCGGCCCTGACACACAACCATCAACAAAGGTACACCCATTCACGCATGTCTCCACACAGAAGACGCTCTAGCTGAGAATCAAACAGGACAACATCTTACTGTAAGGCGACAACGCTACCGCAGCACCACAACCGCAGTTTTAATTTTTAGAAAACATCACACTCCAAACTATTTTTTTTCTGAATGTCAGTTTAGACCCAATCTATAGTCATTGTAAAAATGATATTGTTGATTTAATGTACTGTTGGTGGTTATGTCTAAAGGTCTATAGTTAATAGAAACAAACTCACTTCTACAATTGTTTTCTAATTCAGGAAAACATTCAGTGTTCCCTGGATGAAAATTGCATTGGCATCAATAGTTATAAAGCACTTAATTTTGGAAAATTGGAAAGTAAAACCATTGCTTGAATTAGCCACTAATAAATGTTGGTTGTTATACTGTATTTTTTTATATTCTCAGTTGGGATACAGAGTAGCGTGTGTGACTTGTTTGCTCCCCCATAATCTCTTTTAGTTCTGTTTCTTTTTTCTTTTTCCCTCTCTTTCTTTTACTTGTATACCTTGTTTTCTTTCCAGCTGTGACAACAAAAAACATTTATTCGGCTAAATTAAAAATTCAGTGATTGATTTCTTAGTCTGAGTCTTGTGTCTAATTATTTACCTTCTACGGGTGGTTATATTACATGCATAAGCACAGCTGCTTTGAAACTAGGGCCATTGTAACCATTGTAGGAGAAAATGCATTGCCTTGTGTTAATGTCGTAGTCACCTTGGAGGTTATTTCCATTCCAGAATCTAACACCAGCAAACCTTTCATTATTTAAAGTTTTATTTGCATTTGTTTACTGGGATGTTCTGACTGCACTGCTGCCCTTTTTAACTGGAGGCTTGCAGAGATAAGTTCCAAAAAGATTACAATTTGAAACTCATTTCATACATGTCCAATTGAAAAGAAAAATAAAACAATGTACGCACATTAGGAAAAACAGTTTGCAAATGCTAGAAAATATGTTGTAGAATAACATCAGAGTCTAAGAGTGTGTGTAGCTATATCAATATATTTACATCTATACCTATATCTTTATATATATATATATATATGGGTCTACTTTGTTTCATTGAAAGCTCATTTCACTGAATTTCAGTTCACCCCTCACCAAATCGCTGAAAGCTCAAATTACTGAAAACTCATTTCACCAAATCTCATTTCACTGAAGAGAAGTACTGGCAATGTGTAGAGTACTGTAAGGCAAGTAGAAGGTATACGCCCTTTTCCCCACTGAGGTGCAATCCTGTAGTTAGTATATATAGTTAGGGGGGATGTGGGGGGCACAGCCCCCCAATTGGAGGGGTGTGAGGCATAGCCCCCCACATTGAGGGTGTGTGGGCATAACCCCCCACATTGTTTGGGTTTATATTGTCTTCTGGAAAGAGTTTGTCATTAGTCTTATAAGTGTGCATGTCTATGGTTTAAATGTATTGTTTTGAAGCCGGTGAAATATAATATAAAACCAAACTAGGTATGGGATACATCCCCCACACTCCACAATGTGAGAGGCTGTGCCCCCCACTCCCCCTAACTATATATACTAACTGCAGGATCACATTACAGTGGGGAAAAGGGCATGCACCTTTTACTTGCCTTGCAGTACTCTACACAGTGCCAGTACTTTACTTCAGTGAAATGAGATTCGGTGAAATAAGTTTTCAGTAATTTCAGCTTTCAGCAATTTGGACAGGGTGAACGAAGATTCAGTGAAATGAACTTTCAATGAAACAAAGTAGACCCATATATATATATATATATATATATATATATATATATATATATATATATATATATATATATACATATATATATATATATGGGTCCACTTCAAAATACTGACTTTCAAAATACCTAAACTCAAAGTACTGAGACCAAAATCTCTCAAGCTCAAAATACTGAAAACACACAGGATACCAGCACTTATTATATTCCAGTATAAGTACATACTGAAACAAATAAAACACAAACCATATTACTCTTCTCTAACTATAAGATGGGGGGCAACCCCCCCTGTTGGCAGCTGCACCCCCCACACCCCCTGCTACTTAAATATATCAACTCCAAGATTGCACTTTAGTGTAGTGAAGTGCAATCTCGGAGTTGATATATTTAAGTAGCAGGGGGTGGGGGTGCAGGGGGGCTTGCCCCCTGCCTATACTTGCAGAAGAGTAATATGTTTCTGTATGTAGTTCTGCTGCAGTATAGTTGTGTTGCTGTACTGTGTTTTTTTTTTCAATATTTTGAGTTTCAGTATTTTGAGCTTTATAGAGATTTTGGTCTCAGTATTTTGAGTTTAGATAATTTGAAAGTCAGTATTTGAAGTGGACCCATATATACATACATACATATACGTAGTTGAAAGCATAGCTATACATGGAAACAAAAAACATTTGGAAGCAGCAGACAAAAAAATATATACAAAAAGAATTACACAATCATTCAGACAATTTGCAGAGAACAAACGTAATAAATGTAGGAATTAAGATGCTGAAGCAAGTGAAAAAATATAAAGCAAAATATATGGAGTACAAATACAAACAACATAATATCATAGACATTCAGTAGTAAATCCAAACAATATCTAATCAGAACCATTATTGAATTTAATGATCCTTATGGCATGTATGTGTCTAATTATACCACTCAGCTTGAGAGACCTCTGAAATTCCTAATTTAAGAGACTAGTAGCCTCAAAAGTCTTAGCTATCAGGGCAGATTCTGTCCCTATACTCACTTTCTTACATACTGCTCTCTGGGGATCTGTCTTGCCTTTAAACCATGAAGGAGCCAATCCTCTATGACTTTCAATTCCTTCAGAAGGCAAATGGTACGTTAAATACCAGGTTAAAGGAAGCGAACCTTCTTCAACAGATGAATAAGACACACTGGCATGATAGATTCATGTTCCAACATATCCTCACCTCTGGAACAAACTTCCACTACATGTCATACAGAGTAGCACCCCTGCCATCATCAAGGTAAACCTAAATAAATGGATGGACAGCTTCCAGTTCTATCCTAGTCTGTCCATTCTTGCCCTCCTTGAGGCTGGCGGGGAGGCCACTTTTGAATATGAGTTATTGTGTAGACTTGTAATAGTCTGTAAACCTAGTATTTATCTAAGAACCTAATAGTTTTTCAGACAAAAGTAAACTGTTTAATGGGATGCATGTATTTCATCACACTGGCTTTCTTCAAAATGGACTAGTCAGTTAAGATTAAGTGACTCACATTTTAATCAAAGTATGAGTAGTCAGTATTAACAGTGTGAGATACATGATTCTGGAGTCAGGAATATTTCCTGCCTTCAAGGCTGGGAAATATCAGTGCATCTGCGTGTGTGTGTGTGGGGGGGGGGGGTGCAGGGGGATTGACCCTGCAGAAGCATTTTGTTTTTGTTGTTTTTTGGTAGATAATGTACACTGTCAGCTTTATTTTGTGTGTGGTTTGTGGTTTGTTGCAATTCCATTTGTGAATTATCAGTATGCTCAGTGATGTTTTTCTTTTTAGAAAATATTTAAAAATATAGGGGGGGATTCAGTAATCCCCCATGTAAGACTAACTAAGCCTTACACAGGAACGGCAGCCTAAGAGTATGACGTCAGCGTGCCATGCATATTCATGAGGGTGTGCTGACTCAGCTCCAAGGCTAACACGGAGCATGTAGGAGTGCAGTGGGCGTGTCAGACTGCCGAGCAGTCCAAATATCCACGCCCCTGCAAGTGCCTAAATCTGCAAATGTCAGCAGATACGAGCGAGTCCGCTCAAATTAGTATACCCCCAACACTACACTCCCCCTCATTCAAAACCCCTGTACAAATGAAATAAAATGTAAATAATTTTTTTTATTATTCCCAATATAGCTGCCCATATTTGTGCATCTGTGCACGGGTGTGCCCATTGCTTAGCTACAGTTAGTAGTTTAGACATCAAAGAGGATAATAAACCACTCATATGCAAATTAAGCCAAATAGCAATAGCATAGTGGTAGAGCCTTCGCACAAAGAGGAGGCATTCCCGGTTCGAGTCCCACCACTCCCCTTTCCATTTTCTGTATGAAATATGTGCATAAAAATAATTCCTGACATTTACCTTTTAAATTTTATTAAAATGCATTGAACTGGCCTATGTAGTAGTGAACGATATTTTAAATATATATAAGAAGGTGAAACGGTCATGCATACTAATGAATGCATAAGTAACCTATCTTAAGCAATGTGAAGCACTGCTAAGCAATGTTTACCAGTATTAAGCATATTTAAGAATAATTGCCCATAGCTAAGCACTGCTTTAACTAGCGCAATGGCTTTGCACGTAGCTGCGTATCGCGTCAACTAGCGCAAACAAAACATGTTTGCGCAGAGCTGAGCACCGCGCCAACTAGCACAACGTCGGGCAACATAGAGCAACGTTGGGCAAAGTTGAGCAAAGTCGGCTAAACATAGCCACACCTCCTAGCCGGTCAGGCCAGTAGTAAAATAAAAAGCAATGACAGGCTTCGAACCCAGGATAGTGTGCACCATAATCACAGTACTGAACCACTAAGCTATGACAGCTTTTGCTGTTCATGCACTGTCAACATACATATACATATTAATAAAAGTTTACACAGTGCTAAGCAGGTGTGCACTCAGCTGAGAATTTTCAAAACCGGCCAATCACAAATAAGTGTGGGAAATGAGGCATATTTAAGCTCCATAGGTGGGAATAATCACCATAACTGGTTGTAGCTCCCATCTGCAGTCAGAATGGCCAGTGCTGGAGAGGGCTCTTGTTTTCAAATGCAACAGTGGGGCATTAAGGAGTCAAAACTGATGGTTTGGCTCTTCATCCATCATCATGATGCAAGGCTCCTGCAGGGCCAGTTCCAAGGCACAGAGTACAAAGCGGATGCTTGGAACCATCTAGCACATGATCTCACCAGTGCCACTGGCGTCCCTCGGACTGGTGAGCAGGTCAGACACCACCATGCAGACCTGAAGAGACAGAAGCAGGACCAACTGAACCAATGGATACAGGAGGCCCGTGGAAATGACAATGCCCCACTACTGAGTAGGTAACCATGGAATGGAGTATGTAAGAATTGCTATTGTAGTCTATATAATGGACAGGTATGTCTCAATATCCCTTAATTTACTTCACAGCTGCAGGTGTCCATGCTGCAAATCAGCAAGCCTATGCAGATAGGCTGCTAAGGCTGTGCCACCAGGCAGGTTAGTAATTATTCTGCATGTATTGTTATATAAAATAAGTGAGAGAGCCTGAAAAAAGTGTTGTAGTCCAATAATAAAGGCATAATAAGACCTGAATAATTTCTCTGCATGTACTGTTATATAAAATAAGTGAGAGAGGCTGAAAATGAATGTTATGACCCATTAATAAAGGTATAATATGTCTTGAATAAGTCCTCTGCATGCACTGTAATATCAAATAAATGAGAGAGCATCCAGAAAAGTGTGTAATGTAATTAATAAAGGTATAATTCCTGGAGTGTGTCTGTGTCACTTACTTTGAAATGTTGTTGTACTCTTGCATTATATAAATAGTACTGTTGTATTAAATGCTGTCAACCCAAATTTGGCCAGGCCCATATAAAGTGGATGAAGCGAGTGCCAGTATTTGTGAAGCATATATACAGTCCTCAACTGTTGGTTAATGGCTGGCATGCATAGGTAAATCTGGCACATGGGTAGATTGTTAATGTGTTCCCCAGAAATGTCAGTGTGCTGCAAGAAATGTAGGGGGCTGTAGAAATATAACTGATAATGTCACCTGAACACGTCCAGATATGTAGATATATAAATATAAAAAAATATATATAAATATGTAGCAGTAACATCTGCATCCTGTACAGTTTGTATGTCAGGTATATAAAGAACTAGCCAAACCCATTTCACAACGTAATGGACTTTGCCTAGTGTAATAATACATGTAGGGGATATACACCTGCAGTCAGTAGGAATGTAGTGTAAACTATAAGTACATATAAGATGTTAATGGAGGTATATTTTTACACCCTACTGTATGTGCATAAACAATGCAATTCCACACCTCAATGGGTATGTCTAATCTCAAAACATTTGTTGGGATATATGTCCTATTGTTTATAAATATCTGCATTTACTTTGATGCATGTGCCCTGTTCAAACATCACAATCTTGGTGGCTTTATATATATATAAAGGTGTTGCTGAAATATATATATATATATATATATATATATATATATATATATATATATATATATATATATATATATATATATATATATCATGCATCAGAATGTGTGAATGTAAAGGAAAGATAGGAATGCCATAACACAAAACCTGTTCTGTGGAACTTTACCAGCAGTTGTTGTGGAATTGCATTACATGACTGTGATAACAGAACCAGACATTCTAGCAGTAAATAATGTTACAGCAGCACTCTACAACCCCCACACAGTATTATAGCAGGACAATCCCCACCCAAATGTACAAAATACCAGTGTGTTCAAGGTACAGCAAGGATGTAGGTAGGCATACTCAGTACTGGAATTGTCCAGTTCTCATGAGCATCCTGTGATAATGTCAAGAAAAGAAAAAGCACAAACTGTGCAGAAGTGAGTACATTAACATCCACAGTACAGCAGTTCCCAAACAGTTCATGTGCAAAATGAAAACATCTCAATAACTACGTATGTATGCCAGCTAATTGTATAAGTAGAAAAGAAAATACATACTCCCATGTATCTTGTGTTAGCATTTGTAGGGGTGAGTACAGTTCTACACTGTCAACTGTGTACTGGAAATGGCTACATTCAGGTCTGAGTACAACATTCAAATCACTGGCTACACCCCTAGCATCAGTTATGAGAAGTATACCAACCTTCTGAATTACACAACGGTGTCCACAGCAAACAAGCATGGTCCCCACTTTGGAAAGCTGAAAGGGCTACACCTACCTGACTTAGCAATTTATAGTATTGGGTTGCTATGACAGTGAGTACTGCAAGTACCACACAGCAAGCTGCATGCAATTGCCAAATGGTGGCCACCAATTGGTGCAGAGGCCATCACATGCACATCTGCAGATGCCTATAAAAGCAAGCTGTACTTGCTGTCCACACATGCAATAACTTCATTGCAAGTATTGAGAGAGAGAGAGTGCGAGAGAGAGAGAGAGATGTACAGACGCAGCTAACAGCAGCAGGAAAAAAGAAAAAAGATCAACCACAAATATATTGAAAGAAAATGTAATATACAGCAAAAAAAAAAAAGAAAAGCTAAAAGAATATATTGAAAAAAATATATATTGAAAAGAAAATATATTGAAAAAAAATCTCATATTGAAATAAAAAAATATATAAAAAAAAAAATAAAAAAAATATATATTGAATAGAAAAATATACTGAAAAAAATATTGCAAAAGTAATATATTGAAAAGAAGAATAATCATATTGAAATAAAAAATATATCTTGAAGAAAATCATAAGCTATAAAAAGAAAAGCTATTACAAAGCACACGAAACAGAGGAATACGAACACATACAAAGGTAAGGTATGTAACAGCTATGTATTTACTGGCATCTAGTAGATGTTCACGAAGAGTACTCTACATAGTTTGAATCATCCATATGTGGCAGCAGTACGTAACTATGCACAGATGCCCTGCATAACTACTGGCATGGAGACATCAGTGTGAAGCTGTGTGCAGTGGGATATGACTGTGACATATGTAGTTCAGCATTGAATGTCAAACATCTGATCATTGTTATCTGTGTTCTGTACAGTAGTGTGTACAATATCTGTTTGTGGGAGTAGCACATACGGTTATATAAACATGGATGTCACAGAGTAACAAATGCATGATAGTCATATTAATGTGTAGCTTAGCATTGGCAACAGCTGTATCAAGCTAGTATGCTAATCTAGCATTCGCAGCTATATATATACCCTCTAATATTACTGTGTGCTCACATGTGACACCTGTTCATGTTGCAGCAAGGCCCAACAGGTCAGCCATGAGGTACACAAACTTACAACAGTGTGGACCTTGTGTGTGTATGGCACACAGATACGGATAGATCTGTCTGTGTCAGATATATTAGCATCTGTACATGTGCATAGAACAAGGGACATACTGCAACTGCTTGTGAAGGGTGAACATATATATGTTGTTGAAGGTTGTTATGTGCATATGTCTATGTAGGTTGTAGTGTGTGGCAAACAAGACAGCATACAGTGCTGTTATATGACATGTGGTGGTTAAACGCTGTGGGTATAAAATGTCAGGTTTGTAGTGTTGCAGCCAGTGAGGCCTGCTAAAGCTACATGGGCTGAGAACACCTTCAATGCATTCCGCACAACACTGTGCAATATTATGACATAACGGTATATCTCACAACCTTTGCATAATTGATATCCCCACCATGAAAGGTGGACTGTATATGTGCCTATATGTATATCTACATGTACACCAATGGATGTTTATATGTATGTGTGTGTGTGTGTGTGTGTGTGTGTGTGTGTATATATATATATATATATATATATATATATATATATATATATATTTATATATGTATATATATATATATATATATATATATATATATATATATATATATATACACGTATATACATATACATATATATATATATATATATGCCTGGTGACTAAGCCATGGACCAAGCTTACTGTTGACACTGCATTGGCATACCTTCTTGCAAAGCCTCTGTACCCATGAACTACCACATAGGTGGTAGTCTACTTAACACAGAAGGTGTGATAAGAGACCATGGGACACAGGTGGGCAGTAGTCACCCCTTTGATAATCACAGTGCCACACTAGACATGTCAACTGTCTACGTGGTACACGTCATCACAACAGGTGTGTTATCCAGGGAAATATAGGTCAGTGTTCCCCTCTACTCATCACATATAAAGCCCATTATTGAGTACAATGCCCCATACGGTATGTACCTCCCAAGACATCTACAGCAACTGGAAACAACACAGATATACCTCACAAAGAGTAATACCAGCCTCAAACAGATGCCCTGTGTAGACCATTTCACAAACCCACAGCTAGACTGTGTTGCATACCACCTACACAGAGGTGACCTCTGCCTAACATACTAAGCTATGTCAAACCCGGAGATGTTGGACATGCTCCATGTAGACAGATCACAATCCCTACGAGCTACACGCTCTAGGGACCTAAACCTTGTGACCTCCATAGACAGCATATGCTGGAGGGATAGATTCCTATCTCAGAGACATCCCATACTCTGGAACAAACCACCTATCAACAGCAAGCAAAGCCCCTAATTAGCTGTCATTAGAACTAATCCTGATGAATGTATGGTAGCTAGGAAATACACCCCGGGAATCACCTCTGTGGCTCTGCTTGACAGGGCCACATGAAATGTACTTACCTGTGTGTCAAAGGCCAGGGTATCGTATGGCTAGACTTCTATAGGCCCTAGGGCCAATAGCCTATTACCTACCTATGAAGCGATACACACCCACATGTACTTAATTGCTATGTGAGGTTGACTGAGTGTGATGGTGAATGTGTTGGTGAATGTGTCAAAGTTCGGTATATGTGTGATAGCTTAGTGGGAAACTGTTTCTGTCATGGTATTATGTGTCCTAGCTGTGATCCCAGCAAAAGATGTGTATACAACTGCTAGGCTGAAGAAGCAATATGCTGTACGGTCTCATGTAGTCCCTTGTTGTTGACTGTGGTGCCCATTGTAGGCTAAAGCAGTACATGTATGCTTATTGAGTGTTACTGCTGGTGAATCCAACTCTTGTATGAACTGTAGTACTACCTGAAGCTGTATGCTTAAACAGCACAGTATGGTGTACGTCCACATTTATTTGAACCACTGTTTCCTGTGTTCCCTGTAGTCCTCACAGATTACATACCTCAGGCATAAGGTCTCGTAACTACTGACACACAGTACTGTAAGGTACACAGGTAAAGGTCACCTGGGTTGCCATACCTATGTGTCTGGTATGTATGTCTGATATGTGTGTGTGTGTATGCCTGTACCATGGCCTCGGTCATATGTGTGTTACAGGATATAACTGCATATCTAGCAACATGTATAGTCTAGTACAGCAGTATGCCACCTATATTCATGAATGTGCACATATGTTAGGCAGGGGTCTGCCATCAACGACTAGTGTGGTATAGTGGTAATACTGTCACTGGACTTTACAATCATTGCAATGGATTGCATATTATATGATGCATTAGCATGATATATACCTCCTGTGGCTAGGTGGTGCATTGTGTCACATACAGTGTGCCATGTACTGTTGTATAGTCTTACGTACTGTTTTAACTTTGTTGCTGTGCAAAACATGGTTTGATATATAGAGTGTTCCAGGCACTGTCAGGCAGTTGTGGGTTGAGAACTGATATGTGGTATTGAAAGTGTGTATCTTCTGACAGCCAATAGGTTGCTATATATGGCAGTTAATTGATATCTGTACTTTAGAACGTTACGTGTGCCACATGACTTGCTCACATATATTGTTTCATTGTCTTCTAGGGTTATGTCCCACCATCATAATCCCGCATGGCAGAGGAAGAAGTGATCACAGCCAGCCTGGTGCAGCACTATGCCCTGCTGTTCTCCAGAACCAGCCAGGACCAGCATGAGCGGACTGCGCTGTGGCAAGATCTTGTCCGTAGGGTAAATGACATAGGCATGCATAACCGGACATATGAGCAGGTACACCATCACTGCAGTGATTTAATTAGTCATGTCCGGCAGCGTGCGTCTGATATCCGCAGACAACAGCTTGCCACAGGTGGGGGGGTAGCCATCCATTCCCCCCTCACCAGAGTGGAGGAGCTGCTCCTGAGCCAGGTGGCTCCTGGCCAACAACAACCCCAACAAGTAACATGTGTCATCATGGAGGCCGGAGCCACCCAGCAAGTTGACATGGAGCGTGCAGGTAACATGGCATAGCTGTAGACTACTGCTACCTCTATTGGTAGAGCATGCTTATGTGAGATGTGTACTGTGTAGTTAGACAATGTGGTGCCTAGTGTTGTGCAATAGTAATAATTAGGAATAGAATCTGTAGGCCTGTGACTGTCAACCATTGTACTACTGTAAGATTGCAAACACACAGTAGCAATGCCACAGTTGTTGCCACTGACAAAGTGTCTCATATCCTTGTAGGTCCCTCTGGTGTGACAGCAAGGCAGCAGACCCATGCTGGTGAGTGTGTTCTACCTTTAATATTGCTAATTAAATGTGCATGTCATAGGTGAGGTGTAGGCCATGTACACGTAACATACCTGTGCATAATGCATGCTGTGCATGTTTGCTGTGAGACTATGCACATCCCAGTAATGTGGGTAGCTGCCTAAAACGCATACAATAAATAGAGCATACCACACAATTGTGGCAACACTGAAGTGGACATTGGATAGGCAGAGTCAATACACATGCACACAACATACACAACTTTGTCATACGCAGTACACGTTAACATGCTACACATGGTGTAGTCAGACGCCCGCTGTAAGGTCACACTACAGTATCCCAAACCTCATCCACACAGCACACATAATATACCTGAGGGGTAGATGCCTCACATGTGGCTGTGCGACACTCTTAGACACATAACACATTCATGTTAGGCAATACCCCCTATTGTGCAACTTACAAACCCATGTAACAACTGGCTGTGAAATGGTGAATGTAGCCATGGTACTGCAGTTCGAGTACAGCATGGTATGTGCTGGTCTGGCACACATTAGTAGCCTTGAGTGACCACATGATGCTGCATGATGATGGCTCATGGCAGTACACCCCATCCAGTTACAGTGACCACAGTACTACACATAGCATTACCTGCTATGTACCTCAATGTTGTGTGTGTGCAAACATAGGCACCTATACACAATATGCATAGCAATCACCATTTGTACAAAGTGACACATATATGTCTTGTAATGCTATTGAGTGTATAGGTCACATGACACACACTGTGTCTGTGTGATGTTTAATGTTGCAGTTGTGTTGTAGCATGCCATGCCATGTCTGGCACTGGCATGTCCACAATATGTCCTATGTCCTACACTCACCATAACCACTGCACAGTGGCTATGCTGAGCAATGGTATTCCATCAGGTATATATGCACCACTCATTCTGTGTGTATACATAGCATGGATGTGCTAAACCTGTGTCCACAATTATCTGTTAAAGACACAGATGCTCTAATCAGAAATGGATATCTATGTGACACACAAATACACATCCAGCCATGGTATGTATACCTGTGAGTGATGGTGCACAGGACATTACAGAGCTTTTAATAATTGCACAGCAATGTCATGTCCATGTACACAGTGCATTCCAGGGTGAGGCCAATCATTGAACAACAACACACATGCATCAAAGACATGTATAGTGTTATTGGCAAGGGCTGTCAACACCTGCACTGCATGGTGTTGGGAAATATACGTCCTGCATGCTGACATGTGTGATATAACTGTTTGCCTTGTGATACTGTACCCCACCATCACCCACTATTGTGTATGTTCTGGGTTGCTGGTGGTGTGTGTGTGTGTGTGTGTGTGTGTGTGTGTGTGTGTGTGTGTGTGTGTGTGTGTGTGTGTGTGTATGTGTGTGTGGGTCTGTTTTAGTGAGGAGTGCATTTGTGTGCATGTGTGCATGTGTTCATGTGTGCATGTGTGTATGTTTGCCGACATCATGTACAGGTCGTAAAGTGTGTTTCCTGTCTTCATCTCACAGGTGCTGACTTTGGGCTGGTTCATTGCAGAAGGGAAACTGATGTCACTGAGCAAAATAGTGATAGTGATGATAGGTGTGTTGAGGCACAGGCATGTTTTCTAGGGTCTGGCGTTGGGCCACCAATCGACAGTACACAAGTGTCCACCCCATCCATGCATACAGTCATACTGCCAATACATCCATCACCAATGCCCTTAGTTGAGGGACAGTGTACAGTCGGCATTGGCCAGGACAGCATTGTATCCATGGCACATGCATCCCAACACAGCAGCCATACCCAGATGTCTGGAAGGGTACCACATAGGCAAATGACCAGGGGTTCTCGTCAGAGCATTGCTGCTCATAATGCCACTGGCAGACATGCCACAGGTCTTACAACCTCACGCATGTTCCAGGCTGTCATGGAGGCACAGGTATGTATGGAACGGTACACCAGGCAGGGACTAAGGCACATACCACCATCATTGACAGTATCCATGACCTAGCAGGTGCCATCCGTAATTACACCAAGGTCACTGATAGACGTTGGGGAGAGACATTAGATGTCCTCCGCAATGTCATGTCCATGTGTCAGGACAGTGTGGGATGGTTGAGTCATCGACGTGGGTGTATGCCAGCAACATCAGCAGCTGGCAGTTGCCATGGACGTCCCTCAAGCCACAGCTGCTCCCGTAGTGCCAGTACTAGCCCCAGCAATGTTGGGGGTGTGCTGTCCATAGAAAGTCCTGGAAGACCACATGCACGTGGCTCTGGACAGTCCCAGCAGGGACCTGTGTCCAGTGTACATCCATCTACCTCTGGGGATAGTACCCAGTCTGGCTTAGTACCTGATAGTGTCAGTAGCACCCCTGCCAGGCACAGGTACTGTATCCGTGGCCAGAGACGGTGATCTGTAAAGCCTCGCAGGTACAGTCTATGGCTGTCCCATAAATACCCGTATATGGCAGCCACATGGTGGAACTGTGTGCATGCAGACACACACACACATACTCCAGATACCTAGGGCTAACACATACCCACACACATTACATCAACATTGGCCCATACCAGTATTCTTGCCCCTCACACACACACACACACACACACACACACACACACACACACACACACATACATGTTGATTGGGTGGCTCACTGTAGGCTCACTGTAGGCCTCTGGCAAACCAACAACACACCCTGTGCATATGATGAAACCAGTGCCACCTCCTGTCATCTGTAACATCGATGCAGGGACAGGATACCATAGTGCTGATGCACAGGGTGTCTTTATAGCAGTATAGCAATGTTAGCATGTTGTCAGCAGTAGAGTGTAATGATATGCTTGAAGGTGTAGCTGAGCAGGCATGATGCATTAAAGCTATGATTGTCATTGCAGTGTTGTTTACACCAGTGTTAGTTCTAATTGTGTATTGTCCGGCCACATGCCACTTGGCTGATGTGTGCAGTATTGGCAGCATGTGTTAGAGAGTGGACAGTATGTGTGGGATGTGTGTAGCACAGATTTGCAGGTGTACAGTTGTGAACATGGTGGAGGTGCACTGTCTGCATGTACGTGCATAGTGGACACATGCACAGGGTGACATGCTCTGTATTACACAGTAACACTCCATAGTTTATATTGGTGACCAGTATGCATTGTACTACACACATTTTGGAACCTGACTACACGTGTGTATGACATGGTTTGACACTGTGCTATGGGTGATACTGTTACTATCTGTCATTGTTTTGCATTCTGGTAGTATACATCACTTCAACAGCCTGACCATAACCAATCGTTAGACGATGTCTTGACAACTGACACACAGATGTAGGACACACAGCAACATTTGGATCCTTCAGGTACTATACTATGCCAGTAACCACTGGTATTCACCTGCACCCATTACTGACACCACTCCTGTTTGGCTTATAGCTCTCTTAGGTACAAGCAATCACAGTAAGGATATGTCCATCCACGTCTGGTAATGCATACTGTGGCCTATAATGCATTCTCCAGATGACACACACATCCTCCACAAGGGTATCATACAGACAGATGCCTGTTGTCAAACCCATGCTGTAAAGCTATAAGCCAAACTAAGCATAGTCATCCACCTTTACGGAACATATTATCCCCACAGTACCACATAGGTAGTAGCCACCAACATGATGAACAGGTTTCAATGTGTACATGCAACCAAGTGTTACATCATCTCTCCTTTGATAATCACATTTCCAAACGTATTTTGAAATCCCTCGGTGGATCACATAAGCAATAAGGGGTCTGCATGCATATCCACAAAGGTTGTTGTACACCTGTTATGAATAGTCATCATTGGCAGACTTTGCTGAGTTTGAACAGGTCTGACATATACCTCGGCCATAAACCCTCACTTACACATTTCAATAGAAACCGTAATGAGTTTGTGTGACACGGATGACCTAGGCCAGGGATCACTGCACTGGCTGGCCTTGTCACAAGCATACAGATGGGACCTAATGTCTGGAAAGCAGCAGCACAGTCTGGCAAAGATGACAGCTGTGTTCTTGGAGAAAGCAGGGTTTCCATACGTAATAATTGAGGTAACATGTACGTATATGTATTTGCCACACAGCTAGCTCACATGTGCAATGCATACTGATATGTCATACACTAGTAAAAGCAAAACCCACAACACATTGACCAACAGTGTCTCACACATGCAGCATACACACTCACCAAATGCAGGATTCAACCCCCTACCTAACTACTTCATGATACTAGAGAAATACGCATTAACACGATGCACTATACACATTACTAGGCGTTCATTTTTTCCACAGGTATATTTGTAGGATGTTGACATCATCAGACTTGACAAAGATTAGTTTACCACTTTTAAGGTGTTTTACTGCTACTCTCCTAAAAGGTTGCTCTTTCCCAAAGAGACCACCCACAAACACACACAGTTGTCTAGTGCAGGATTCAAACCCCTACCTAACTACTTCATGATACTAGAGGAGTACGTATTAATGTGACACACTATACACATTACTGGGAATGCTTTTTTCCCAGGTAAATTTGTAGGATGGTGACATAATCAGACTTGACAAAGATTAGTTTACCACTTTTAAGGTGTTTTACTACTCTCCTAAAAGGTTGCTCCTTCCCACGGAAACCACACACAAACAGTTGTCAAGTGCAGGATTCAAGCCCCTACCTAACTACTTCATGATACTAGAGGAGTACGCATTAACACAACACACTATACACATTACTGGGAGCTTCCTTTTCCACAGGTATATTTGTAGGATGGTGACATCATCAGACTTGACAAAGATTAGTGTACCACTTTTAAGGTGTTTTACTACTCTCCAAAATGGTTGATCCTTCCCAAGAAGACTACACACAAACACTTGTCAAGTGCAGGATTCAAACCCCTACCTAACTATTTTAGGATACTACAGAAGCATGCATTTACACACCACACTATACACATTACTGTGAGCTATTCTTTCCACAGGTATATTTGTAGGATGGTGACATCATCAGACTATACAAAGTGGGTTACATTAGGTGACATTAGGTGGGCTATATTGAAGGAATGTCTAAACACTTTGGCCATGTGATCATCAATGGGGAGTTTACTATCTACCTGTGTCCCCATGGCCATAATGACTTTCTCCGTACATAAAGGATTACCACCTATGTGGTAATTTGTGTCCACTTTGTTCTACCCAAAGGGGATGACTATGCATTCTTTGGCATTCACCTTGAGGGCATTGTTTTGACACCAGG
The DNA here is from genome assembly GCF_019279795.1 of Protopterus annectens. NCBI lineage: Eukaryota > Metazoa > Chordata > Ceratodontiformes > Protopteridae > Protopterus > Protopterus annectens. The sequence continues at coordinate 480,599,646 of NC_056739.1, forward strand.
TATCTGTCTCTGTAAGACACTTCTGGAGGATGTCTGTGTCAGCCATACAGTCGATTATGGACCACAGTTACCATTCATCTGAAATCCTGTTCAGCCATACACCTCCTGTGCTTGCCTGTACCTCTGAGCAGTTTCTACTGAGCAGGTGGTGTCCCAGGACCAAGATCTGTGGGATGCCATGTGTGACTGGCTTAGAGTTGGACATGGCCCCCGTAACTCTGAACATGTGTGTTTGATCTGTGAGCCACTTGGCCACCCATCCTGTGACATAGCTGTTAATGTTCAAGCTGGTATGCTTGTCCATGATGACAGAGTGGGGAATGGTGTAGAAAGTCCTTCGTGAGGTCCAGGTAGGCTGTGTGGACTACTTTCACCTCCATCTATGTCCTTGGTAACTGTTTGAAATAACTAGAAACTTGTAACCAAGAAGAATATGTCACCAAACACCAAATACTTCCCGGCACTATTAAGGCTGTCCTTTATCTCTCGCTTTTTCTGCTGAAACTCCGTAGTACTTTACTAGCATAGACCACGAATAACGGATAGTTTAAAAACTAAATTCTTTAATATAAACAACCAAAACAAACATGAAAACACATCAGATTTAGCGCTTTCATCTCCCAAAGCGGAGACTTCTTCAGAAGTACTACGGAGTTTCAGCAGAAAAAGCGAGAGATAAAGGACAGCCTTAATAGTGCCGGGACGTATTTGGTGTTTGGTAACTGTTTGAAATAAGTCAACTAGGTTTAGGAGACAGGATCTGCCTTTAACAAGACGAAGTTGTGTAGAGTCCAGTGTCTGGAGGTCTCCAATGTGTCATTTTATGGGTTCCATGACAATTTGCTCAATAGCTCTGTAGACCAGGCTGAGTAGACATATTGGGCAATGGTTTCCAGGTTCAGTTGTGGCACCCCATTTGTGGAGCTGGATGGCTGTTAGTGTATGCCATTCTTTGGGTACATAGCCTGTGGTACGCTTGAGTCTGGACAGTGTATGTAGGTGATGGTGTAGTTCCTAATGTGCCTAGTGTAAGATGCAGCCTGGGACACCATCCAGTCACATTGATGCTGTGTTCCTAGCTTTGGTGAGGGCTGTCTTTACCTGCATGTCCATGACGTCTGGGGCTCTGCATCCTTCTGTGATGGACACAGGCCCTTTTGGGGGTGATTTTGGGGGTGATGGGGAGAGTTTACACTGAACTTTTCCCCCTGGATGTGGGCAATTTGTCTTTAGAAACTGTCCTTGGATTACTTTATGAGCGATTGTTTCTTCCTGGTAATGATCAGTGATGCCTTTCCTTTAGTGAAGTTGGATCTATCATGTGTTCATTTCCTCCTTCTGTTGTCTAGCTTATTTATAGCCAACAACCACCTGATTGCTGTCCTATTGTAGATGCTCATAGGATGCACTTGTAAATGATTCTGCAGATTGTATACCATTATCCTATAGCAAGAGGTCTTCGGAACGTTCCACTTTGGTTTTGGTTCATAGGTTCATAGGTTAGTACTAGGCTAACTACCTTTACAAGCCATTTTAAGCCTAGCCAATTATTCCCCTGTGAGATTCAAACCCTGTACTTTGTGTTTTTAAGGCAAACACCTTAACCATTAGGCCACCTTCCCAACCCCCTACTGTGCAGTTTGCTTTTGCAAATGTCTTCACAGTGGTTTCATTGACTGGGTGGGGGGGGATGTGGATGTCCAGTGTGATTACTTAATGATCTGATATTACCAACGAGGGGGTTATCTCTGTTGTGGAACACTGGTACCACATGTTGGTGATGATCATGTCCAGTATGTTGTCACCTCTAGTGGGTGTGGTGACCAGCTGTTCCAGGATGTTAGAGTTTTTAAACTCTAGGAAACATTGGGCAGAGGACATTGTACACGAGTAATTCTACCACTCAATGTTTGGGTAGTTGTAATCTCCTCATATAATGGTGTTTGATAGGACCTTTATATTTGCCACTGTTCTCCGGAATACTGAGTGAGGTTCCTAGGACAAGGTACATGATCTGTAGCAGGCCACAATCTGATGGGCAGCTTTGCCCATTGTTAGTTGCATTTGCATGGTCTCCAAGGCCTCATGTTGTGCCACTAACCTGAAGGTGTGGATATCCATAAGGTAAATGGGTACACCCCTTTCTTTTGTATTTCACTAATGGTTTTGGGTCCAAAGGTCAGAGGGATTGTGAGCATTTTATGTGGAGCATATCCAACAGCTCTATGTTTGACATAGCTTTGTATGTTAGGCAGTGAACACCTCTGAGTAGGTGATATGCAAGGGAGGACGGATGGAGCATTTTGTGATGGTCTGTGTATGGCATGTATTTCAGGCCACTAATGCTCTATGTGAGGTATTGCTGCTGGCTTTCCAGTTGTTGTAGTTGTCTTGTGAGGTACATAGCAACAGTGGCGTTGTACTCTATTATAGTTCTAGTGAGTGATGAGTAGAGGGGAACAATGTCCTCTTCTATTCTGCATGAGACACATTTTGTGATGAGGTGTGCCACATAGGAAGGTTTCCTGACTACTGTGGGAATGTGATTATCACAGTTGTATCCACTGTCCACCTGTGACCCAGGGTCTCTTGTCACACTTTCAGTGTGAAGTATACTACCACCTATGTTGTAGTTCTTGGCTACAGAGTTTTTAACAAAGGGGATGACAATGCACCTTTTGGCATTGAGCTAGAGCCCATGGCTTTGACAACAGCCATCTGTCTCAGTAAGGCCCTTTTGTAGGATGTCCACATCTTTAGTGTTTACAATTACGGCTCCTAGTTTGCAGTCCTCTGGAAACTTCAGTAGCCACAGACCTTCCATGTTAATGTTTACTTCAGGGAAGTAGATACTACACAGCCTGGGAAGTTATCTAGTCCCATGGCTGCTGTGATACTGGCTTTGGAGAGTGTTTTTATCTGTGCAGCCATGATGACAGCAACTTTGCAGTCTTCCATTATAGAGATGTGCTCTTTCATGGGTGAAAGGGGGGTAAAGTTAACACTGATCCTCTCTGCCAGGATGTTGGCAATATCAGTTGGCTCTGTACATTTAGTGCCATTGAGCTGTAACTCAGAACAGATCTGAGTGTAACCATGACATGGACCTCTCTGTTGGGCAGAGATCTCCTGAGTAGACAGTATTCAACAGAGTACAGATTGGGTTACATTCAGTCTTGTTGCATGGGACAACTATTTGAGGCCAGTAATCCTCTTGTTAAGGTACTTCATTGGTCTTTCTAGCTGCTTAACATGCCTAGTCAGATTCATCGCAAATGTGTTGTGGTACTCTCTGACAGGTTTGATGACTGCTGAGTAGTGGGAACCTCCTTTGACCTACATGCACAGACATTGGCAGTTTGTGTGAACACATAACATGATTTTCTGATCACTTTGTGAATGTGTTTCTGGAAGTAGAGATGACTATCCACATTTGTCCATAGATCCCTTATTATCACATTCATATTTAGCCTAAGTGTGTGAGCATGCCCAGTATGACCTTTCAGTATGTTGCTGCCTGACATTTGCTTTGTTTCTTTAAGTGTGTGAACATGCCCAGTATGACCTTTCAGTGTGATGCTGAATGAAATCCACTACATTTGTTGGAGTGTGTGAGCACACCTAGTATAGACATTTATACTATATGTGTATGGTAAATCAAGTTGTATTTTTACAGCAGGGCTCACCTTTGTGTCATAGATCAACAGGGATCATGCTGTGCCTGCAGGGCTTCCATGAGACACTTTGCATAGACTTATCAACATTTCTACATACAGGGGGGACAGCTATTCTTTGTACATGGCACACCTGATTGTTACTGTGGGTGTACATAGGATATGGGTTTCACCTGACACTTATACACATTTGCTATGCCTGCACTGCTATGTACGGGACACCATTTCAGTCTGTACTGTTGCCTATCGTACTGGCTTGCGGCATGATACAGCATTTCTTTGTGTTTGCATTAGTGTACAATTGTCCTGCTGTGTCTGTACCACCAAAATGCTATCATGGCTTAGTGGTTCAGTACTGTGACTATAGTGCACAGTATCTTGCGTTCAAGCCCTGTCACTGCTTTTTATTTTCATGCTGGCCAGACCAGACTGCTTAAGGAACAGTAAAGCAGATATGAGCATGTTTAACTGACTTTGCTCAACTTTGCCTGACCTTGCCCAACATTGCACGAGCAATTTTGTTTACATATACTAGATATTGGTAAACGCTGCTTATCACTGCTTTATATTGCTTAAAACATGGCAATCATGCCTCAGGTGGTGCTGCAGGGCTGCCTATGTCAGATGCATATACTACACTCCCTATACATGTTTGGAAACAGGTAGTGTCAAGTTAAGCATCCCTTTTATTTTATGTGCGAGTCAGAGAGAGGTATCATTTCCAGGGTTCCTACTGAGCCAGTGTATGTGCTATGCGTTGCCTCTTTGCCAAAGCCAAGGCATACTGGGCACACCTCTTTCTGCCTACTGGGGCAGGCTCAGGTTGTTCCTCCTCCGAGTCACGCTATGCCTGTGCAGGCCTTGGCAATGGTGGGGGGCTGTTTGGCCCTGCCCCATGCTGTTCCTGCTGCAGCTGTTTTCACAGGATCATATTGTGTAGCATGGCACATACCATGACTATTTGGGTACATGTAGTTGATGAGTACTGCAAGGCTCCACCAGATGTGTCCAGGCACTGGAACCGTGACTTGAGCATCCCAAACACACACTCGATTACATTTTGTATTTGTGCGTGTGCCTCATTATGGAGTTCTTGTTCAGGTGTGTGTGCATTTCTGATGGGTGTCATCAGCCACGGCTCCAGTGCGTATCCAGCATCCCCCACTAGGTGACCGTCAGGGATGTCCCCTTTGGCAAATGTCTGGTACAGCTGCAACAGATGCCAGATATGGGAATCGTGGTAGCTTCCAGGTCAGCCAGCACACACATTCAGTATTATGCCCTGGGCATCACACATGACCTGGCAGTTGATGGAGTGGAAGCCCTGGCAGTTGATGTAGGCCCTAACCCGCTCACCAGCTGGTGCTTTGATGTGTATGTGCGTGCAGTCAATTGCACCCACTACCTCAGGGTATTCCACTATTTGATGGAAGAGACGCATATTGCTGACCAATACCTCACGGGAATTGGGGAAATATACATGATCACCGACATGTGCTGACATGGCATTCAGGGACTGGTGCAGTACCCTGGATGCTGATGCCTGTGAAATCCCCATCATATCACCAGTTGGTCTCTGGAAGGTACCTGTTGCTAGTATTCTTAGGCCAACACATACCTTGGCTTCCACTGGGATGGATTCTCCTCTGTTGGTTCTGTGCGTGAGGCGTGGCCTGCACAGCTCAACAATTTGCTGTAGGAGCTCTCTGTCCACTCTATAGTGCTCCACTATCTCCAGCTCATGTAGCCCCTGGTAGGTTACCCTGGGTCTGTACACTCTTCTCCGTCTCCTCACTGTGGGTTGCTCAGCAACATTCGCAATGGCACCACCCTCAGCATCTTGCACATGTTGCCTTATAACAGCAATGGCAGCCCCTAACATTTTTTTGTCTCAGTTTAAGCTTTTTAATTTTTCACTTCTGTTTGTTGACTGCAGTGTTGCAGTGTTTCTGAGAAAAACATGGGGGAATGTTGTTTGCAGAGTTTTAAGTGCTGGGCTGGGCTAGTGTACTGCCTGTGTAATTGGCTGATTCTGATTGATTTCACCTGGCAGCTCTGCTAGTTCTCCTTGGTTAACTTCCTACTACTTCTTTTCCTTCCTTTTCCCTTTCTGTTTCCACAGGGGGCAGTGCCGCGCAAACAAGTGCAAACACATGGACACACGTGCACACAGGCTTACACAGTCTTAGACGGGGTGCACACGCACGCACACAGTCTTACACAAGCTTACACAGGCTTAGGCGGGTGCACATTCATGTATACAGGCTTAGACAGCCTTACACAGGCTTACATGGGCGCACACACGTGCACACAGGCTTAGACAGATTTATACACACGCACACGCACACACACGGTGTAAGCAGCTTTGCAAGAAACTTTAGTGATAGCCACGGCATACACCTTCGGTTTCTGGGTTTCAGTTTAGACAACTGTAGACACATCTCTTCCAGTCCTGAGTAACTCACAGCAAACACATGCCACTCTGCTCCAATAAACTTACAGTCTTTTTGATACATACCCCCTCATGATGTCACCAATCTTCTACTCTGTTACTCCCCTAATCCTACTCTTACACTTTAGGGACATGGTTCACATAGCAGGAAAAATTGGGATTCACTATCCTTATACTCATTTGCTTAGGATTGCCTACTAATGCTTGGTTACATCTCTCAGACTGAGCTTCCCCCCTTAGCAACCACTACTCAGTAGCCATGTTGTCTTCAGCCTGCCATTCACTTGCATGGCAGATGAATATTTTGAATAAAATCCCTATTTGTGGCTTTTATTTTTTGTTTTTGTGGTTTTTAGTGCACCGCACGTTTGCCCGGCGCTGCGCTATGCTTAAACATTGGAGATCGAGGAAAAAAAAATATTTTTTATTATTTTGCAACAGATAAAAATGCCAATGACCATATATTTGGCCATTGGCATGCTTCCTCAACTGGATGCATCCTTTATTTGGAGCTGTCGTTGCTCTGTTTGGCTATTTGCAGAATGGTACTCAGTTGCCAACCGAGTACATTTCTGCAAATAACACTACTCTTACTCAGACAGGTTAGTGTTTCCTGGATCACAAATTTACCTCATTTGCATAGCTTTCAGCAGCAAATGAGGTAATTTGCATAAACTAACACTGTCCATGCAAGAGTCATTTTAGGAGCTCTCTTGCACGCCCCTGCCTGCTGTTCCTGGATCGCTTGGTTGACATGTTGGCTGGCTGGAGTCTTACTCTACTCTTAGACTCCATGCAAGCCTTCGTGAATCTGGCCCATAGATTTTTATTCATAGATAGCACTATGTAAACTATTGTAGTAAGTGGTAACATGGAGGGAGGAGGATCAGATTCAGAGACACAAGTACCATGACTGTGCTACAGTAAAAACTGTGTGGTACAAATCATATGTAGATGACTACATAATGTTACAGGATGATTCCCCATGCAAATGATGCACATTGGTTACACAGAATGATTCAAAGACATATGGCAGTGGCAGTCACCTATTTTGCAAGCCAGGAATTGCCAGTACACAGGATAGCAGCAGATGTAGTAGTTTAACAAATGTTACTGTCCATTTTTGGAACCATTGCTTGTGATGCAGTACATTCCAGCCCTCCACATCAATGCAGATGGTACCATCAGCATATAACCTGCCAGCACATGAGTGAAGTATACATCATGAAATACTTCCATGTGTATAAGCAGGGCATTTGAGAGCTTGTTGAACTGTGCCACCCACAGAATTCAAGAGGAATATATGGACTGCAGTCCCAGTGGATGCTAAGTTGTGTGCAGCTTTAACAATCCTAGCTACAAAAAGCATTCTGTAAACCACGGTCAGGCAAGGAACATGATATGAATGTCACAGGTATCAATCTTGTCTATTGTACACTGCCTTTTCAACATTATGTAACAGCATATAGAGGGGCATATATGGTTCCCAAGCCCTGCCATGGAGGAGACCACCACTATGCAAGTGTTTTACACCATTACCCATTTCTATTTTGTACACATGTTGCAAACAAGGCTCACCTGGCAGCAGGGTGTCAGCCACACTAATAGGTAGGGCTTCACGACTTCCATTCCTTCATCTGCCTGGTAGTGTGTGACAACCAGGGTCTCATCTATAATGTTTGCGTACACCACCCAGGCAGTTCTCATAAACTCTCTCTCTCTCTCTCTCTCTATATATATATATATATATATATATATATATATATATATATTGCATGTTTCCAGCAGCTTATCCTGGGGGACTGTAGTACATTGCAGGGATTGGTGCATACAAAAATGGATACTGAGGCCAATATATTCAGTTGCTGTGAAAGTAGGAAGCATGCCCAAGAGGGGTGGCCTCTGCAACAGAGCTAGCAGTGCTGCTGTGTCAGGAACATCCCATGTCAACCAACTACACTCAGTCTGTGACAAACTACCTTGCATCAGGTCCATCTCAAGGATGCATCAGTACATGCAGTGTTCACCACCAGTGACATGAACAGCACCACCTGTTCCTGTCCCTATATTCATATCATTGGGCTGACACTGCACATTACCCTGCAGGCTATGCAGGCAATGTATGTCATCCTAACAGCCATGAAGGTGTTGTACATCATCCTACAGGCTATGCAGGCACTGTACATCATCCTGCCAGCCATGCAGATGTTGTAAGTCATCATGCAGGCCATGCAGTTACTGAACATCATCCTACCAGCCATGCAGATGTTATAAGTCATCATGCAGGGCATGTAGTCATTATATGTCATCCTGTCAGCCATTTAGGTGTTGTAAGTCATCATGCAGTCACTGTACATCATCCTGTCAGCCATGTAGGTGTTGTAAGTCATCATGCAGTGCATGCAGGCACTGGACATCACCCTGTCAGTCATGTAGGTGTTGTAAGTCATCAAGCAGGCCATGCAGGTACTGCATGTCATCCTGCTAGTCATGTAGGTTTTGTAAGTCATCATGCAGGCAATATACATCATTCTGCCAGCCATATAGGTGTTGCATGTCATCTTGCAGGCCACACAGTACACTTACTATCTCCAGAATTATGTGGTTAGTATCTCTCTGTACCTGGATTTCCTGATCTGCACTTCTGCTGATTAATGCAAAGTGTTGCACATGGGTTTGGTAGTGTTGCAGACTACCATACTTCCCCTCATGTACAGACACAACCAAGGCAGTACATTTCACAAATGCTATCTGGGCTGGGATTCCTGTGTTGTTGGGGTGGGGCCCAGAGTTACAGGACATCTGACAAACACTGATGAATATGGAAGTTCAGCCAGTCCCTCCATAGGCTCCCTATATATAGGGAATATGAGTGTGAACCTTCCAGTCTTAGTGTTGCTGACAGTGACATTGTCTCATCAGATTGTGCTATGTGCACCATGCCAAAGCTGACCTACTGACATATTAGGTATGGGCTGGGCCATCTATCAGAAGACCCTCTAAAAGCATTAAGACAAAATACCTGTGAAGGAACTGAAACGTGTCTAAACACTTCACTCCATTGGCAGTCATTCTGATAGAAGGGTAGATGACACAATCTGCAAAAAAAAAAGCATACGGGCAGCATAATAATGTGAGGTAGTGCCAGCTATGCCAGAGAGAGTAGGGCAGTGCATGTGTAACATATGCCAGCATAACTAGCTGGAGTTTTGTAAAGAATTTTATGCCATTTTAATATCAAACTGATTTGTACAGATGCTTGTGTTAAAAATGTATTTGTGAAGTTGCTTGCATTAAAAAGGTATCAATAGTCAGTCTTGTTACACAGAAAAGAAATATAAATGTATGTTAGACTGTATTGCTACTGATAAAATGTATATGTGTTAACAGAGAATGCTGGAAGGGAAGGGGTTAAGCTCAGATAACTCTAAGAAAAAAATAGCTTGAAATTAAATTACTTGATTTAGTTCATATTTTATCTCACAGGTCTGAATGCAGTCAGAGACACAATGTCTGGGATGGAGTCCTGCTCTTATTATCCTTAGTGGTGAACTAATTGCTACCCTGATGTATCAGAGAATGGCTGGTTAGTCTCTGCAGAAGGATGAATATTGAAATTGTTTTACAGACTCCAGATGCTGGAATAAGTCTTAGCAAGGTTCTGGGTGTGTATTGTGACACATCTCTGTTAGATCATGGTTGAAGTTTCTATTGAGGGGGTAGTATGGGAACCACAGAGTCAGGTGACCAAATGTGATGTAATTTTGTAGCCAGCACTGAAATTGTATTTAGATAATAGTGAGAGATGTGATACTGACACTCAGCACTCTGTTATTGGAACAGACAGCAAAGACACTCATCCACTTCATCTTGCCTTGTTCTAGCAAGTAAGTAGAGAACAGCAATTCTTCAGACAGGAAGATATAGTTAGACCAGTTAAATATTGTTTTTCTGTGTCTGTCTGACTCTTTCCATCTGTGATGTTTTTATATTTCCTGTGAATTGAAGCTCTGGTGTTTATAGGGAATAGATATTCAGTATTTTCATGTTTTTCTATTTTATTATATATATATATATATATATATATATATATAATTTATATATATATATATATATATATATATATATATATATATATATATATACAATTTTATATATATATATATATATATATATATATATATATATATATATATATATATATATAGATACCTTTCATTGTGGCTGGTCTTTTAGAAAATAGTTTAACCCTTGAGAGTAATTGCATTTATTTGGTTTTACTGTGGCTTCATGCTCTTGAAACTCTTGCAGCTTCATTAATACTACCCTTTATATAAGTATTAATTTTGCTAAAAGTAATTGGGTACCCTGGTAAGAGCCTTAGAGTAGCTGGCTTTTGAGGGTGTTCTGGTGGCAGTGTATCTACCTTTTAGTCTGGGTAGAGGTGGTAGAGCAGGTAAGCTGTACCAGCCTTTCCCAGGTGTGTGTGTGTGTGTGTGTGTGTGTGTGTGTGTGTGTGTGTGTGTGTGTGTGTGTGTGTGTGTGTGTGTGTGTGTGAAAACCAAGCTCAAAGACAGTGCATGTGTCAGCTACTTTGAACAAGGACACTGAGAGTACAGATTTTACAGAGGGTGTGGTGGAGGACTTGGCTTGGAGCACCTGGCTAAGGACTTAACTCTATAGTAGTGTTAGTGAGGAGTCTTATTTGAAGCCTGGAGAGGGAAAGCCAGCCCTTGGACTGCAGTGTGGCCCTTGTGTGTTCTTAAGGGAAATTGTGCTTTGTGCAGAGAGCTGCATCTGAAAATACTGTGTGTATCCATTCTTGTTGTAAGTTAACGTTCCCCACCGGTGTCAGGGGTGAGAATTGAGGCTCCTTGATTACCGGCCCAGAGGAGGGGCATCACAGGCACATACATATCTTGTTGTGTGCACATACACATCTTATGGGCACATACGTATCTTGCTGTGCACATATATGTATCTTATTATTGGTACATAAGTATACATATCTTGTTATGCACACATAGGAATTTTGTTGTGCTGGCAGTTTCAGCCCAGAGGAACCTGGGGAACATATATGTAGAAGCTTTTTGCTGATTAAGCCCTGCCTCACATGCAATGAACTGTATAAAATGGCTGTATGTAAAAGCTATTATTAACCTGTTGCATCTCTTGGACACAGATGTGCAGCTGTCACCAGCTCAACTTCAGTATCCACACCACCAATAATCATTAGAATCTTCCTGCCCCCATCAGACAAGAACATTAGGAACTCCTCTGAAGCCAAGTAAAGAACAAATGACCAAGAAGCCACGATTCAACTACCGGAGTATTTAATAGGTTAAAAAAACACAGTTAAGCGCTTTCATCTATATGACTTCTTCAGGAATATGCCATACAGGAAAATGAACAATTCTTATAGGAAAATGCATCATTACACCCCCCAGATACAACCACTAAAGATGAAAGGCTGTAAAAAATGTAAAGGAAAAAAAAGCATTTAAAGATTCAGTGCACTCTAAACACAGAAAAAAAATTACAATTTGAAAGCTCTTAGTTTCACTTTACTCACAATATACATACTTTCATTTAAACCAAGAGAACTGGTAGCATTCAAGATAAAGCAAATTGTCACCATCTAGAAAAGTAATTTAGCAGGGGAAAATGATCAAAAACAATACTCAAAAAGAAGTAATAAATTAAACAGAACACCAAGCACCAGACACACATACTATGAGCTTTGATAGTTTACTAAATCTGCATACATTACTAATAAAAATGAAATAAAACAAAACAGACATAAGAACACAAATTAAACACAGTTTATAGTAATAAAAGCACTAATAATTCAAATCTTAAGCAGATAACCTCAACACAAACAATAAAGGAACCCCAAAAAAGTAAAAAATAACCTTCTGATGAAAGTGTAAACTTGAACAAAACTAGACACACATGCAGTTGAAAGGCTTTGCTAGGCATTGTTTGACCTAATAAGTAAATATGAAGATAAAGTACACAAAGGTAAACTGCATATATATGCAAATGCATAATAAAATAGAAATAAAGCAAACATAGAAATTGCCATAAAAACCCAACTGCATAAAGACAACAAACATACTAAGCTTGATTAAAAATGATGTAGGAAGTGTTAGTGCTTACATACATGTGTTTTTCAGTTCTGGAGATCTGGCATCAAAATGATTATCCTTGTGAATATGTTTTGGTTGCAATTCCATGAACTATATTGGAGAATAGGGGAAAATCCCCAAAAAGTGCTCAGCCAGCTTGCACAATACAAACCATTGTAGTGTAAGCAAGCATGATGTTAAATGTTCGATCTAAAGCCTCTCCTCCACCAATGCTGCAGTGACCTGTGTCTATGCCCCAGTGACCGCATAGCGGGTGTCATCATCCATTCCACCACTGACACGAAGTACTCAAGCAAGAACTAGTCCTTACAAATCAGTCATGTACAGAGAAAGGGCATACTTCATATTATGGAAATGCCCACATCTACAGCTTACAGTAGGGCCAGTACCTCACTTCAGACAGCCAAGGTAGTTAGGTAATTTATCAACTAAGTCAGCGATTTCCTCATCATTGACCACTATGTCACAACAGTTGTTAGGAAATGTTTCTGTCTAGCACAACTAATTTCCAAACGTATCTAGTCTAAGTCAAGGAATGCTTTTATCCCTTTTTACTGTGCTCTGATTAGACCAACTATTGAATACAGTGCCCTCGTCAGCATGTACTTAGCAAGAGAAATCTTGCAAATCACGCAGCTAAAAAAGGACACAAAGGTTCCTGATGTAATAGATTATTGGCCTAAAAGCCCTGAACTACCAAGAGAAACTAGAAAGTCTATCTTATATTCTTTCTGTTATAGTTTCCTGCATGGAAATCTATGCATGGCATTTCATGTCATCAAAGACATCACCCTAAAACCTTCATATCATAAATGGCTACATAAACCCCAACATATACGTAAAACTCACTGGAGGAGTATATTCATTAACTAACAATTTCTCCATGTCTGGAACAAATTGCCCCTGCATGTTAAGCAGAACCCCCTTGTGTTCTTCAAGACTAACCTTGATGACTGGATGGCTACCCACAACGTCATCCCTGGCGTGACATGTTTTGTCCTTCTGGAAGCAAGGGGTACATTTTGACAATATCTGGCAAGGTGTACATAGTCTTCAGACTTACTTGCCTTCTAGACCCTATGATCCTGTGATGCTGTAACAAATTAAGGACAGAGTACTCAGAACTATGGACAATGGTCTGAATAACAGTCTAAAAATCAGAAAGCAGAGAAGGTTAATAAGGTTACCAAAGGATTTCAAGCTAATAGTTAGTATTAAACACAAAAATAAAACATTCACTACTGTATATGGTGACAATGGAAACTGAGGAGAAACTAAATCCAAAACTGTAACAAACTTCAAAATAATTTAATAACAAACCAGTACTAAGCGCTTTCACCCGTACATACACTTGGGCTTTATCAGAATTTTGATTTTTGTGTTTAGTTGTGTCTTTCCCAATTCATTGGTGGATAATAGTGGGGCTATATCAGAAGACAGAATGAGCGGAATATCGAACGGCAAAACATCTAAAAGACCGGGCCTCGAAGTGCTGTTTGTCAGATCGCGATACAGTGAAGATTGGAATATTTGCCCTTTCCTCTCTGTAGCGCAATCTCGGAGTTGGTATATATATTTAGCTGGGGGGGTGCAGCCCCCCACAATAGCAAGTTTGAGGTCCGGTCTTTTTGTTGTTTAACAAGGGTTTGCAAGGAGGATGGGGAGTTAGAGTAAAAAATGTACAAAGTGGCTTATAGAAGAGCAACAAAGGCATTGAGGGCAGTAATGATGCAAGCTGAACCATACCTGACATAAGGTATTAGGAAGTGATTCAAAGGCTCCTTAATGCATATAGCAGCAGAGAATTTGACTAAAAAGAAGGATTTGAACCAGACAAATGAGTATTGAACTGCCTTATTGCTGAAATACAAAAAAAGTGCTGCACTGTTGGGGCTATAGTTTGTGATTTTCAGACATGCTCCTGAAATGAAGAGCTAATTCCTGAAAGGTGAAAACTTTTAATTTATCAAAAGCTTCTGGGTTGATCAATGCAATTCTGCTAAAATACTGAAGCTGAATATCAAGGAACAAGATAATGGAGAAATATGCATTCCATGAAATAACAAGCATAAAGATCCACTTATTCTTATTAACTTCCACAGACATTATTATCTGCCTCAAGGAAACTACCATATTGGTTAGGCTGTACAGAAAGACAGAGATGGACAATCCAGATTCATTGTTCTCCATATAGTAAACAAATGTACAGGCCTGTGAAAGCTTAACAAAATTCATGCTGCTATTTCTTCCCTTCGTAAATCAGATGAGCAGCAGTTTTGAGACATCATGAGTAAGTTAACAGTTTCCTCATACAGGATTAAAGACATAGAGGTTGAGACCGCTGATATGGATAACCATTTAACTAAGGTTGGATCACAAAGACTTATTAAAAGTAATTACATCATTGTTGGACTGTATGGTACACCTGGAGAACAGGGGAGGAGAAATAATATCTGAATACTTGAATTACTATTGTACACAACACAATGGTTTAGGTCTTCACCTCATAAGCACAAGGTGCAAGGTTAGATCCTGACCTGTGTTGAGTTTGCATGTTCTTCCTTTTCCTCGGTGGAGTTCCTCCCATCTCCCAAAAACATGCTGGGTGTTTCCACCTCAAACTTATCAAAAAACTAACTGGAGTCATGGACAGCAGCACAGACTCTAGGTAGTACCTGTCAGGGAAAGAGTTGTATAGACCCAACAGCTTTATGCATTATCTGTTATGTGCAGTGTCCTCTACATAGCAGAACATGGATCACAGATTGACTGCCATGTCAGGATTAGCCACTTGACAGTGTTAAAACTGGATCTAGGTGATTTGGACATTTGAGTAATGTCACCAAAAAGTGTACATAGGTATTTGCCAGTGATAAGTGGGTTGAGGACCCAGCTTACTCTGACCTACACCAGGAACTCAATGCTAACAGTGGAAGAGGTCTCTGTGCCTCTATTGGCCAATGTGTGCCTGCCATAAAGCTGTGCAGCTGTAGGTCAATAGGCTACTAGCCCTGGTGTGCAGTTGCCCATCTTGGGTTATCTGGGATAGCTCTGTTGGAGGAAAGATGGACATAAAACCAGTCAAATCGACAAACATGAACTAAGGTTTGCTACAACCAGTACAGAGTCACTGACAGAAAGCAGCTTGGGAGTAGATAACATGATGGTAAGGAGGGGGCCGGATATCCTTGGTCCAGCAAACAACATTTAAGGCAATGCAGCAAAACCCCTTGGCTTGAGATCCAGAGTCTACTACTCAGGGTGAGATCAGACTAGAAATAGTGTGGAGATCTTCAGGAGACAGTGAGGGATCTCATCAGATTTGGTGATAGACTCATGGCAATCAGACTCCAGTTGAAGGAAAAGGTAGTATTCATAATCTCAGCCTATGCCCCATAGCGGGGTTGGGATAGTGAGGAAAAATGCATTGAGGCAGATGTTGCAGTACCTGGCCACTTCAAATTCACCCAAAAAACTGAAGGGAGTCATGGGCAGAAGGAGGACAAAATGAGTTGGTGCTGATAATTGGGGGCCAGAATGCTCATACTGGGACAAACAAAATGGGATATGATGACTGCCTGGTCCACATAGCTGGGGTAAAAGGAATAAAAAAGGAGAGGCCAGTCTTGGCTTCCATCTCACAAATGGCATAATGGTGCCAAGATGTGATTCAGCAAGAAAGACATTCACAAGATTACATACAAGAATAACCAACATGCAACTCAGGTGGATTTCCTCCTAGTAAAGAAAGGGCACTTGGGGAGAATCAGAGATTGCAAAGTGATCCCCAGTGAAATAGTTGGCCTACAACATAAATCACTGTTGGTAACAATGAGCTGCAAGCAGTGGTCAGGGAAGGCTCTAAGGTCAACAGAGACTGGGCTAAAGACGTGGAATTTGACCAGAGAGAAAGCACATGAGTTCGAAGAAATACTCAGGGCTTTATTACCGTGGGAAGATAGAAATGAAGAAGAATGGCTTCCTAAATTGAATCTTTTCCTTGTTGTCACACCCCTGCTGTGGGGCACAGGCTACTAGGATTATGAATATTTCCTTACCCTTACCCTGGAGTCCGCTTTCCATGAGTCTGTCACTAATTCTGAGAACAGCCCTCAATATCTTCTGAATCCACTCCCTCAACACAAGCCCCACACCATTTCTAGATTGCCCTCTTCAGCAGTACATTCGTGATCCCAAGCCAAGTGGCTTTGCTGTACTGGATACAGAGGATGTCCAGCCTCCTTCCTACTATCATCTCATCCACTTTCAAGTTGCATCCTGTCAGTGAACCTTTACTTTCTCTCAACACAGCTATCCTAGGTAACCCAAGCTGTGTATGTGGATGCTGTCCTGCCAGTACCTTATTGACACAACTCCATTCTTAGATGACTTTGAGGTGGAAATACTCAGCGTGTTTTTGGGAGTTGGGATAAATGCCATAGAGACACAGGAGAACATGCAAACTCTATACAAGCATTGGTCAGATGTCAAGATTGAAGCTTGTACCTTGTACATGGGAGATGAATACCTTAGCCATTATGTCAGCTGTGTCAATAATAAATATCATTTATTTATTATTTTTTGATGGAGACATTTTCCACCTGGACTGCTTAGATAGTATAACAAAATGCAGATAAATAGGTACAGCGATGATGGCAGCAAAGAAGAAATAATGTGGCTGCACTGCAGGAGGAATCCATTAAGCAACATCATTTATTTATTTATTTTACATTTGTTTACTGGGGGCGTCCGACTGGACACAGGTCCTTTTTCAGTGGAGCCCCGGAGAGAAAAGCTCCAGATAAAATTACATAAATCAACAGGAAGAAATCAACAACATTTACACTATGGATGTCTAGTAATACATAATAAATGGAGTAAGATAACACATAGCAAAACAAGATGAGAAACATTAGCACATAGTTTCATATGGTAGATAGTACCAGTATTATACATTTCTTACAAGTTTTCTGCGGTACATAATAAAAATAATATATACTTCTTACAACAATGTAGATGATGCTACTATAGAAAACACACTTAGAAGAATAGTCACTCACACAGTGGTGTAGCTGGGATGCATCGAGATTAGGTTTAGATGGAGAATAAGGATTATATGGATCGGGATTCTCCCCCCCTGCACCATCTTACTCATCTGTGTTAACACTAACTCCAGGCCTAACTATGATGCTAACTATAACCCTATCCCTAACCCCAATATTATACAAGACACCTCCACAACTTACACTAACAACAGCCAAACCCTAACCCTAGTACTTCTACATATGTATATACTCAGAATACTGAAACATTTATTTCCAAGGTGTTTTAGTTTTCTGACAAACCTGTAATTCTTACCATCAAAAGTATGCATTCAGTAGTCATTCTTTGACCAGATAATGTTTGGCTTAGTGATAGAAATCCCACTAAAATCATATGTTTAAGTCCTCTACAATAAATAATTAAGGAGTATTAATTTTTCCTTTGCACAAATTAGGCTAAAAATGTTAAGTACTTCATTGTTTTGCCACATTCAAAAACCTAACTCTTCTGCTTCAGTGTGCATGCTATAACTTAACTTTATCGCTTAACAAAAGAATAAACTGTGGAAAAAAAGTTTATCCAAATCATACTGCACTTTGAACATTAAAATGCATGTCTGGGATTCTGAGGTAAGTGCTGTGTGCAGGTCTAGTTCCATTTTGTAAGGGGTCAGTGACATGCTGCATAACTAATCCATTATGTAGTCAGCATTGGGCAGCACCAGCAGACTGTCCAAAGAGTCGGATAACAGAGAAGCATAGTGCATATGGGAGAAACCACTCTAGAATGACTCTTGGTTGCAAGGAAGCTATAGAAGGGTGCATGATGGACATCTCAACAAAAATAAACTAGTGCAGCAAAGTCATTGTGTCGTCATGCATGCATTGTAGCACTGCAAGGCTGAATCTTTTGCTAATTCAGCACAATGATGGCAAAACACCAGTCCACCAGAAAGACCACTGTGAGCCATCAAAGTGCCAAACCCTGTTCAATATATAAATGGGGAGGAACTGGAATAGATAGAAAAGTAGGAAACAAGGGAGCAGAAGGCATAGGGAAGTACAAAAAGGTAATCTTAAGATATGAAAGGTGGGTGGCAAGGGTACCTTCTTTTTGTTGGGAAATAGCCCCTTTCTTATATAGAAAAGAAGGGTAGATGGAGAAGGTAATGAGGGGAAAGTGTGGCCAAAACAGACGTTTTGCACTAAAATAATCCATCATTAGTCAGCCATTTAGCTGATGCTGAAATTTCATGACCTTAAGACTTCAGTATGCCAAGCCTGTCTATCAACAGCTGCTTCTTTGAGTTCAGAGATGTAGCTGTAACTGTTCTGGTGCCTCATGCCATCTCTCTCTTTCTTGTCTTCCCATCCTCTCAACTTTAAGTTGAGAAGCAAACAAAAAAGGTCTGTTCCCCAGTGTAGTGCTTCTAATGTAAGGAGCAAGCCAGATACTATACATTCTTTCAAGTTTATGCTCCTCAGCTCTAATTTTGAGGACCAAAAATAAGCTCTTCTTTAATTTTAAAGTGTAGCAAACTGCTTGCTAAATTTCTAGCAAGTAGATACTGAAGCTTATGCCACACATAGAACATTAATCGATGCTTCACTCCATACCATAGAGCAATGTATTAATGAATGCCAGTAGTGCACTGAAGACCTGATCATACCCCAT